>NC_037683.1:57899473-57941348 GCF_003255815.1 Theropithecus gelada | reverse complement strand
GCTTTTTTTTTTTTTTTTTTTTTTTTTTTTTTTGAGACGGAGTCTCGCTCAGCCGCCCAGGCTGGAGTGCAGTGGCCGGATCTCAGCTCACTGCAAGCTCCGCCTCCCGGGTTCACGCCATTCTCCTGCCTCAGCCTCCCGAGTAGCTGGGACTACAGGCGCCCGCCACCTCGCCCAGCTAGTTTTCTGTATTTTTTAGTAGAGACGGGGTTTCACCATGTTAGCCAGGATGGTCTCGATCTCCTGACCTCGTGATCCGCCCGTCTCGGCCTCCCAGAGTGCTGGGATTACAGGCTTGAGCCACCGCGCCCGGCCGATGTTTCCTTCTGAAATAGGAGATGCAAGTCCTCCAATGGTTCGCAGGTGTATCGAGGCTGGTCTGGCTGAGCTTGGGACTCCTGAACTGATGGTCTCACAGGTTCCTCAGGGGGTGTCCAAAATTTAACTCCAGTGTAGTGAATCCAAGATTCCACTCCTGCCACCTTAACTGCAGTGGAGGTAGAGAGGACTACCGAGTATGGTCCGTACTACAAAGAGTCCATAGATGGGGAGTTAGAGGGGAGAGATCTGACCAACACTAGATCTCCTGGTTGAAACAACTCTGTTCCCTTTTCTCTGTGACATCCTTCAGTAGGTTTTTAAGGTTTTGTTGATATTTTGCCAAAGAAGTTATATCTTTGACCAAGTTGGCTGTTTCCTGATGGAGTAGGAGGTCATTTGTGAGAAAAGGTCATCCACATGGCATTTCATATGGATTGAGCCCCATTTTGTGAGGAGAATTTCGGATTCTCATCAAGTCCATGGGCAAAAGAGTAGGCCATGGGAGATGAGTTTCTTGTGTTAGTTTCCTTAAGTGCCTCTTGAGTGTTTCATTTGCCTTCTTGACCTTCCCTGAGGATTGTGGCCTCCAGGTGCATGAAGGTGATATTGTATCTGTAGAGTGCTGGAAATTCCCTGAGTTATCATGACTTTAAAAGCTGGACCACTGTCGCTCTGTAAGCTTTGGGGAAGCCCAAATCTAGGAATTATTTCATGAATTAGGGCTTTAATCGTTTCCTGAGCCTTCTCTGTCTTGCAGGGGAAAGCTTCTATCCGATTTGTAAAGGTATCAACACAGACCAACAAGTATTGAAATCCCTTTAACTTAGGCATATGGGTGAAGTCTAACTGCCAGTCCTCTCCAGTATAGTGACCTATTCTTTGTTCCCCCAAAGGGACCTTATGATGGACCAAGGGATTATTCCTTTGGCACACCTTACAGGCTTTGACTACCTGTCGGATGGTCTGGAGGAGATTTGGCCCTGTAAACGGGGATTCGGCCATTTGATGAGTGTTTTCAATACCTGTATGAAAAGTTTGGTGGAGGGTTTTAAGTATTTTCCACTGGCTGACTTCGGGTATAAGTGCCTTTCCTTCTTCTGTTGTTAACCACCCTGAGGGGATAAAACTATGCCCCTGTGAAAGTCCCCATTCTGCTTTAGTTGGGGAATAGGGAGGCTTAGTCTCTTGGAGGGGTTGTTCCATATCAAGGGTCCTTCCCTAGGTATTTCTAATGGGAGGTTCTGCCTGGCAGCAGTTTTGGCCTCAGCATCTGCCCGACGGTTTCCTTCTGCCTTTTCTCCTTCACCTTTCTGGTGCCTTTGGCAGTGTAAGACTGCCACCTCCTTGGATTTTTGCACTGCGTGCAATAACTCCATAATTTCCTTGTGGTATTTAATGGGAGTTCCCCTAGATGTTAGGAACTCCCTTTCTTTCCACATTGCAGCATGGTCATGTAGGATTAGCTAAGCATACTTGCTATCTGTATTCTTTTTCCCTTTCCCAGTTCTAAGGCTCAGGTAAGTGCCACTAGTTCTGGAAACTGGGCACTGGTCCCTGGGGAGAAGAGGCTTACTTTTAAGAACAGTTATATCACTAACAATGGCATAACCTGCCCTTCGTATCCCATTCTCCATAAATGAACTTCCATTGGTATATAGGTTAAGGTCAGGATTAGCTAAGGGGACTTCTAAGAGATCATCTCGGGCAGCTTAAGTCTGGACTATAATTTGTTGGCAGTCATGCTCGATTGGTTCCCCATCCTCTGGGAGAAAAGTGGCAGAGTTGAGGGCCACACATGTATGTATTTGAAGCACCAGTCCCTCAAGGAGTAGTGCCTGGTATCTAAGTAGCTGGTTGTCCGATAGCCATAAACTTCCTTTGGCACCTAGTATGCCATTTACATCAGGAGTAGTCCAGACAGTGAGATCCTTTCCTTGTATTATTTTGATAGCCTCTGACACTAAGATGGCCACTGCCGCAACTACCCTAAAACAGTGAGGCCAGCCTTTTGCTACTACATTAATTTCTTTACTTAGGTATGCCACTGATGTGGGGTTGTCCCACGGGTCTGAGTGAGGACTCCAAGAGCTATCCCTGCTCTCTCTGTGATGTATAAAGAGAAGTTTTGTCCTGTGGGAAGGCTTAAAGCTGGAGCTTGTACTAGAGCCTGCTTTAAAGTTTTGAAGGCTGTTTGTGCCTCTGGTTCCCATTCTACTAGATGAGTATTTGCCCTCTGGGTCTCCTTGATTAGAGTATAGAGGGGCCTGGCTATCTCGCTGTATCTGGGGATCCATAGTTGGCAAAAGCCGGTGATTCCAAGGAACTCGCAACTGTTTTAATGTTTTAGGGCAAGAATTAGCCAGTATAGGCTGTATTCATTCCTTGCTGAGGGCCCTGGTCCCTCTGGCTAAGATTAGGCCTAGATATTTGACCTGCTATAGGCAAAGCTAGGCCTTTGACCTAGACGCCTTGTACCCTTGAGTAGCTAGAAAGTTCAAGAGATCTAGAGTAACCTGCTGGCACGAGGCTTCTGAACTGGTAGCCAAAAGTGAATAATCCACATACTGAAGGACCAGAGTGCCTGGAATTGAGAAGTGGCTGAGATCTTGGGCCAGTGCCTGACCAAACAGATGAGGGCTATCCTTAAACCCTTGGGGCAAGACGGTCCATGTAAGTTGGGATGTGTGGTCTGTGGGATCCTCAAAGACAAAGAGAAACTGGGAGTCAGCGTGAAGGATAATACATAGGAAGGCATCCTTGAGGTCCAGAACAGTGAACCATTATGCTTTCTCTTGTATTTGAGAGAGCAGAGTATAGAGGTTGGGTACAACTGGATATAGAGGAATTACTGCCTCATTGATGAGTCTAAGATCTTGCACTAGTCTCCGCTGCCCATTCGGTTTTTGTACTCCTAGAATTGGGGTGCTGCAGGGACTGCTGCATTTCCTTACTAAGCCTTGAGCTTTTAAATGTTTAACAATATCCTGTAACACTTTATTAGCTTCAGGCCTTAAGGGATATTGCCTTTGATAAGGAAAAGTGGTGCATTCTTTTAGCCTAATTTGGACTGGGTGAGCATTTTTTGCCCTTCCAAATTGTCCTTCTAATGCCCAGACTTCAGGGTTGATTCCTTCCTCAAGGAGGGGACAACAGATGGGTAACTTGTTCCCCATATTCATGTAGATAATAGCTCCAGCTTTGGCTAACATATCCCTCCCTAATAAGGGTGTGGGACTTTCAGGCATAACAAGAAAAGCATGTGAAAAGAGCCAAGTCTCCCAGTTACAACTGAGGAGGTGGGAGAAATACCTGGTTACAGGCTGTTCCAGGATTCCTCAGATGGTAACGGACTTTAGGACAGTCGTCCAGGACAGGAGATTAACACTGAGAAGGCCACGCCAGTGTCCAGGAAGAAGTCCATTTCCTGGCCCTCAATGGTTAAATGTACCCGGGGCTCAGTGAGGGTGATGACATGAGCTGGTGCTTGCCCTGGGCACCCTCAGTCCTGTTGTTGGACCATCTGGTTGGGGCTTCTGACCCAGAGAACCTTTGTCCTCTGGGGCAGTGTGCCTTCCAGTGATTGCCTCAGCGTAGCAGACATAGACAAGGGGGAGGCTTGTTTCTTGTTAGACAATATTTTTTAAACTGTCCTTGTAAACCACACTGATAACAAACGCTACCGGGTGATTGGCCTGCTCCATTTTCTGTCCACTCGGAACCACCAAGGTTTGTTTGTCTGAGGGCCATGACTAAGGCTGCAGCCTTTCTCTGATCTCGCTTTTCCTTTTGGGCCTATTCCTCTTGGTCCCTACTATAGAACATCAAGGTTGCTGGGTTTAATAATGGCTCCAGATTTTGTTCAGGGCCTGCTTTTGAAGCTTTCTCCTGATGTCTGCGGCTGCTTGGGTAGTAAACTTATCTTTTAGAATCAATTGACCCTCGAATGATTTGGGTGACAGGGGAGTATATTTTCTTAAGGCCTCCCATAACCGCTCGAGGAAGGCAGAAGGATTTTCTTCCTCCTGAGTTATGGTGGACACCATTGAATAATTCATGGGCTTTTTCCTAATTCTCTTAGTCCTTCTAAAACACAGGTCAGCAGTTGTTTATGACTCCAGTCCCCATGATCTGAGTCTAGGTCCCAGTGGAGATCCATACTGGGGACGGCTTGCTGACTGGTAGGGAATTTGTCCCTTTCTTTGACTGTCATTCTGTCATTTACTTGACTAAGATACCAAGTATCTCCAAACTCTCAGACTGCAGCTAAAGCCACATTGTTTTCATTAAAGGCCAGGGTTTGACCTACCAATAGCATGATATCTCTCCAAGTGAGATTGAAGCTTTGCCGTAGACCCTGTAGGACATCTATGTACCTATCAGGATCATCTGAAAACTTCCCCAGGTCTGCCTTGATCTGCTTTAAATCAGTGAGGGAGAAAGGGACATGCACCCAGGTTGGGCCAAATTCCCCTCCCCCTACAGCTTGAAGGGGACATAACCAATAGCCTGGGGGTTTTTGTGGTCCTTTGGAGATTTCTTTGCTTATTTCCTTCTGAGTAGGGGAGACTAGAGGAGGCTTATCATTAATAGGAAGGGGAGCTATAGGGAGGATAGAATATGGGGGTAAGTGAGAGGTCCTCCTGTGGGCCATAAATTACCAGCTTTGCATAGTTGTGTATTCTTCAATGAAAAGAAAGCTTGGACATAAGGTATTTCACTCCATTTGCCTTCCCTCTTACAGAAAAGGCCAAGCTGCAGGATAGTATTATAATTTATACTTCCCTCAGGTGGCCATTTTTCACCATCAGAGAGAGAACACTGGGACCAAGTCATAGTGCGGAAAAAAATGAGCTGCCTCTTTTTCAGGATTTGCAGGTCAAATTGGTCCCAGTGGCCTAGGATTCATTTCAAGGATGAGCCTGTTGATGCCAGAGTGTTTCATATCTGAAAGACAAAACCGGCCGGGCACGGTGGCTCAAGCCTGTAATCCCAGCACTTTGGGAGGCCGAGACAGGCAGATCACAAGGTCAGGAGATCGAGACCATCCTGGCTAACACGGTGAAACCCCGTCTCTACTAAAAAATACAAAAAACTAGCCAGGCGAGGTGGCGGGCGCCTGTAGTCCCAGCTACTCGGGAGGCTGAGGCAGGAGAATGGCGTAAACCCGGGAGGCGGAGCTTGCAGTGAGCTGAGATCCGGCCACTGCACTCCAGCCTGGGCGACAGAGCGAGACTCCGTCTCAAAAAAAAAAAAAAAAAAAGACAAAACCACCTGCGGTTTTGGTTTGTTCCCCCTGCCCAATAACCCACAACAGTCCCTGGACCCAGCTAATCGGAATAATTGCACTCATCAACATAGCAGCAGCAACACCCCTTGCCCAAGAACCTGCAACGGTCCCTGGACCCTGCTGATTGGAATAGTTGCGCTCACTGACACAGCAGCGGAAACACTAGTTTTCCTCCTAGACCACAAGGAGGACTGAGGAAGGTTGGATTTAGTGGCTCTTACCAACACATTCTTGAAATCCTGCACCCTTGCCTGTCCTTCTAGACCACAAAGAGGACCGAGAAAAATGAGATTTAGTGGCTCTTACTGACGCATTCTCGAAACGCTGTTAGAGTCCTAAGTGTTCTCCTGTTAGTATTGGGACTTTACTCCTGTCCTATAAAGATGTTATGCCCCAAAAATGAAGTGGAGGCCCATACCCTGAGGGAGGGAAGCGATCTCCAGAGTTGGAAGAGTGATGCCTTTTGTCCTCACTTATGTGAATAGGAAGGATACAATTTCTGTGGCTCCCCATATCCTAGCTTCAGGAATAGCTTTTGTTAGGCCTGCTTGTCTGAGGAGGGATCCTGAAATTCCAAATAATCCACCCTATGATGGGGCTTTGGGCAAAAATTACATCTTTCTGATTAGTGAGCCCAGGTGCCTAAAGAAGGTAACAGAGTCCTGGAGTTTATACCAGAAATCGTTCTTACAGGAGAAACTAGAAAAGCATCAGAGACTGGGAGTGGTTTTTAGAAGCAGGACTAGCCTTGGAGAAGAGGTGAGAGGAAGTTTGTCTGACAGGCATTTGGGCCCAGGAGGCAAGGCTCAGGATAGATAGGATAAAGATGGACGAGTCTCGCTTGTGTGACATGACTTTGAGAGTTCTGCTCATGGCCGCAGGGTCAACCAACTTGTTGTCGGGACCCCAGAGCTGAATGGCTTTCGTCTCTGTTGACTCTTGGCTCAGCCCGGAAGTACAGGAAAAGCGGAAGCTGGTTCCAGGCAAATCAATGCTCCCAACTCCAAAGAGACGGGGGTTGTTAGAGAGCCCTTTCCCAGAAAGCCTGACACCTGTGTCTTTAGTCCGGCGGCCCCACTAGTCACTTTTAACTGGCCGACAAGTGCTCAGTATTTAGCCCCCGAATTCTAAGGAAAAGTAGAACAGAATAGCAAGTGAAAGGGGTCCGATGGTACTCACTGCTTGGCAATAGTCGAGTGTCCCATCTGGGGCACTAAAATGTGTCCAGAATTGGTTCCTTCTGGTGGGTTCTTGGTCTCACTGACTTCAAGAATGAAGCCGCAGACCCTCGTGGTGAGTGTTACCATTCTTAAAGATGGTGTGTCTAGAGTTTGTTCCTTCAGATGTTTGTAGTCTTGCTGACTTCAGTAGTGAAGCTGCAGACCTTCGTAGTGAGTGTTATAGCTCTTAAAGGTGGCGTGTCTGGAGTTGTTTGTTCCTTCTGGTGGGTTTGTAGTCTCGCTGACTTCAGGAGTCAAGCTGTAGACCTACGTGGTGAGTGTTACAGCTCATAAAGGTAGTGTGGACCCAAAGAGTGAGCAGCAGCAAGAGTTATTGCAAAGAGCAAAAGAACAAAACTTCCACAGCGTGGAAGGGGACCCGAGTGGGTTGCCGCTGCTAACTCGGGTGGCCTGCTTTTATTCCCTTATTTGGCCCCACCCACATCGTGCTGATTGGTCCATTTTACAGACAGCTAATTAGTCCATTTTACAGAGTGCTGATTGGTCCGTTTTACAGAGGGCTGATTGATGCGTTTACAAACATTTAGCTCACCATGGAGCACTGATTGGTGCATTCATAATCCTTTAGCTAGACAGAAAAGTTCTCCAAGTCCCCTACCTGACCCAGAAGCCCAGCCAGCTTCACCTCTCAGTAACACACTAAATAAACATAAGCCACATGAGTCTCCCAATATTCATGAGGATTTAAATAGGTCACTTATTGATGATGCCTCCTCTGGCCTCAATATTCTTACCCAATAACACAAGTTAAATTTGTACCTGCTCATCACCTTAACTAGTGTACCACGACTGTGGTCAGTTGTACTTTCCCCAAAGTCTCTCTAGCGTAACTGTGTATGTAGCTGGCTCTAGACGCCTTCTATCTGCTGAGTCCTATTTTTCACACCTCAAACAAACCATCAGCTGAAAACTCTGATGTGACAGAGAGATTGAGCTATAGGACATATAAATACAGCATTACCTAAGATTCAGGTAGTATGGTCCTTCCATTCTGTTTAAATTCATTCTAAGTGTATTAATATACTCACCTCTTTCTTTTTGTGTCTTTGTTTTGTGCTTATTTGTTAAGCCATGTGTTTTGAGTACCACCTTAATTTGATCTGCAGACATTTCTGTTTTTCTGACCTGGAAGGTGGCTTCACTGGTAGGGTATCTGGAGGCTATCATTACAACAAGGTAATTTCCTGCATGACATGTGCCAGGCAATTAAATGGGGAAAAGAAAAGCCTTCTCAACAAATGATGCTGGAACAACTAGATAAACAAGTGGAAAAAATAAACTTTACTGTCTAAGCCTACACTGTTCCCCAAAATGAATTTCAGATAGATCATAGATGTAAATGTAAAAGATAAGCATATAAAGCTTCTAGAATGTAATGTGGGAGAATATCTTTGTGAACTTGGGGAAGGAAAAGTTCTTAAAAAGGATGAAAATTTACTAATCATAAAATAAGTTGAAATAATAAAAATTGAAAGTTTTGTTCATCAAAAGACACTCTTAAAAATGAAAAGGCAAGTTACAGATGAAGAGAAAATGTTCAGAAAATATATCTGATAAAGGTATTACAGTAAGAATTTACAAAAATGTATACAAACCAGAAAACACATAACCCAACATAAAAATGGGCGAAAGACTTGAACAGGCATTTCATAAAATAAGATATATAAATGAATGGCCAATAAGAACATTAAATATTATTATTCATTAGGGAAATGCAAATTAAAATTGCGATGATTTTTTTTGTTTTGCTTTGTTTTGTTTTGAAGACGGGGTTTCGCTCTATTGCCTAGGCTGAAGTGCAGTGTTATAATCTCGGCTCACTGCAACCTCTGCCTCCCAGGCTCAAATGATTCTAGTGCCTCAGGCTTCTGAGTAGCTGAGACTACAGGCATGCACTACCATGCCTGGCTATTTTTTTCTATTTTTAGTAGAGATGGGGTTTCGCCATGTTGGTCAGGCTGGTCTTGAACTTCTGACCTCAAGCAATCCACCTGCCTCACCCTCCCAAAGTGTTGGGATTACAGATGTGAGCCACTTCGCCTGGCACAATGAGATATTAATATATTTCAAACCCATAGAAAGGCAAAAATTAAATTTAATTCCAAAGTTTAATTTAGTAAAATTAAAATAAATATAAAAGAGGCTACTTTTAAGTACTACTTGGATACAGACCTGACAAAGAAGAAAGTTCATAAAAAATGTCAGGTCAATCAGGCAGGAAAAGACTATGGGTGATTTCTAGGTCTGTTACAAGAGAACTTTATTTTATTTTATCTTCTATTTATTTTATTTTTTATTTTTATAGGTACATAGTATGTGTATATATTTATGGGGTACATGAGATACTTTGATACAGGCATACAATGCTTCATAATCACATTTGGGTAAATGGGGTATCTATCACCTCACCTCAAGCATTTATCCTTTCCTTGTGTTATAAACATTCCAGTTATACTCTTTTCATTATTTTAAAATATACCCGACAAAATTATAGTAGTCAACATATTGTGCTATCAAATACTAGATCTTATTCATTCTATCTAACTATATTTTGGTACTCTTTAACACTGCCCACTCTCCCCTCCCCCAATTACCCTTCTCAGCCTCTGATACTCATCATTCTACCATCTATCACCAGGAGTTCAGTTGTTTTGATTGTTAGCCCTCATGCATGAGTGAGAACATGTGAAGTTTGTTTTTCCCACAAATGGGTGAGAATATAAGAAGAAAGGACAAAGTGCCGTATTTCACTTAAGAAAATGTGGTACACATGCACAATGGAGTACTATTCAGTCATAACAAAGAATGAGATCCTGTCATTTGCCACAACATATATGGAACTGGAGGACATTTTGTTACAAGAAAACTTTTAAGAGAAACCTATGCGGCCCCAGAAAAAGTGTGTACATAGTGTTAGGAGATACAAATATACGAATTGAAAGGAGATTTCTTAATACTGTATTCTCTTGGACGTATATCCTGTGCACAATCTGAAAACATACTAGTAAGGTTCTCTTGAATAAACAATCTTATTAGGAAGACAAAATTATTTTAGGAAGGAATAAGGATGAGAAAAAGGGTAGAGAGAAGGTACAAATTATAGTGTATCAGGGCCCAAAAGGGGACCAGGACTACTTTACATGTCAATACAGTATTTTTTAACTGGTCTGCCTTTGCTTGAGGGAGACTTGAATGTCCCCCTTCCCCACTTTCCCAGCGTCAGGCTGAATGTCCAGTCTTAGTGGCCTTGGGAAGAAGTCTGGATTATTTAATCAAACACATTTACTTATACTTCATTAACTTTGGAAGATGAGCTGAGAGAATAGTGAGGTGTGGAGATTTGTGTACTAATGAATTCACTTCAGGTGATGCCATAGATATTTATGATGGAAGAACATTAAAAAAAAAAAAGGAAACGCTTCTGATCTCTTGGTGGGCAGAATGTTGTGTAATGAATCTCTCAAAAGTGTCAACATTAACCATAAGCTTCATCCATAGAAAGATTGTGAGCAAAAGGGATTAAAAAGAAGGATGAAGAAGGAGGAGAAGAAGAAAGACGTACATTTGGAAAGATATCTTATGTAATTACTTTTTGATAAAAATAAGTACAGTATAGCTATTGAGATACAAAGCATATAAAAATTCTTGCCCATGTTGGAAAGAAACCCTATCTTTCTATAGTTTCCAAGAGCTCCTAGTGGGCATTAGTTGGAGGTCTTTGTTACTTAGAGAGGCTGAGAGGAAAAGAGGAGGGAATCCACGAGGATCCAAGTCTTCTATCTTTACTTCAACCAGAGAAGCTGCTCTTTTATCTATTTTCTCTCATTGTACTTGCATGTAAAATTTTGTTTGAAGATAGTTTCCATGGCTAAACATCATTTTTTTAAAAAACTACCTTCTTATACCTTTGCTGTCAAAGTAGGTTGTAAATTTATTGTGAGCAGAAAGAACTTCTCTGCTCTTGAGAAGTGATTAGTATCTTGCTTTCACATGGGAGGCAAGTAATACGTAAGTAAAAGTAACACATAATGGGCAAACATCATCAATAGATGAGTAACCAAAGAACAAATATAGTTAATTTATGAAAACATCTTTAACTTTAATCAACAGAGAAATGCAAATTAAAACAAAATACTATTTTTTCCTGTACCAAATCATCTGAGATTCTGAATAAAGGAGGTTTTAAAATGTTAATGCCGTGAAATACCATACATATAGTGTAATTTATGCAATGTACTCTTAAACATTTCAGAAAAAATATATCTATATTCACAGAGAGAGAGAAAAAGAGATAAAGTGAAGGCAAATGTAATAAAATGCTAACATTCAGGGAATCGGGTGAAGGGTATTGTGGGAATTCTTTGTGTTATTCTTGTTTCTTTCATGTTACTCTTACATTATGTCAATAAATACATTCTCCAAAAATAAAAAAAAAGATGATATGGCATTAGAGATATATATAGTTAAGAAAATGATTAAAGTCAATGAATAAGTACTAAGAAAAAGATACAAAATATTGACTGTCAGTGAGGATGCCATGAAAGAGTCAATGTTACATACTGCTAGCAGAAGTAGAAGTTGGGACAACCTTTTACAAAACATTTGCTGATGTATATTTAAAGTCTTTGACAATGTTCATTTCATTTTATTTGGTTCACTTCATTTATTTCATATTCATTTCATTTATCTGGAATAACATAAAATAGCTTCCTGTACAAAATATGTCAAATCTAGCATTTTTTATAAAGCTGACATATGTAAGGAACCTCATTATCTTTCAGTAATCAGATGGTTATATGGTAGAGCCTTATGATTGGGTTATTGTATAATAGTAAATATAATGATGAAGATGGTAGCTGCCATATGCTGACATACAGTTACTATGTATCATGAACTATACTATGTCCTTTTCAAGCCTATCTCATGTAGTTCTTGTAACAGTCTTCAAATTGACATCCATTTACAGTTTATTTTATTATGGAAAACATTGCATGATGTTAAATGTAACATTTTAGGTAACAGTTGTGTGCTAATTTTATACTAAAATATAATAAAAACTTTTTTCTTTTTGGAGATGGAGTCTCACTCTGTCGTCCAGGTTGGAGTGCAGTGGCATGATCTCGGCTCACTGCAACCTCGCCTCCTGGGTTCAAGTAATTCTTCTGCCTCAGCCTCCCTAGTAGCTGGGATTACAGGCGCATGACACTGCATCTGGCTAACTTTAAAAAAAAATATTTTTGGTAGAGATGGGGTTTCATCATGTTGGCCAGGCTGGTCTCGAACTGACCTCAAGTGATCCACCCGCCTTGGCTTCCTTAAAGTAAACATTTAAAAAGGAAAAGCAATAGTAGAAATGATTTTAGTAGAAGTCTAGACATAGTTTTTATTTAAAATACCATAAAGTTGAAAACATTTTTAAAAGTATCAGTAGGTTAATTAAGAAATGTAGTTGGTGTTTATATTTAATCCTAATTGATTTCTGAAGACAAAAAATTACTATATTTTTTATAACAACAGCAACATACATTGTAATAATTGGCCTGAGAATATTTGATGCCTCGATAAGCTTAAATAGTAGACTTTTTCTGTTTGCATCTGCATTGTACTATAATCAATATAAACATATAATTTGAACAAAAACAAAGTAAATGTAAATTATAGTATAGTATAAATGTAGTAGAAAAATGTGGTATAGAAAAGATCATGTTCCCAGAATTTTAAAGAATATACCTTTTTAGATGTAAAAGTTAGTAAATTACATTTTAAAAGAAATTTTAACTTAAAAAATCTACAGTTGTTATAAATACATTAAATACATTACATGAGAACTGAAATTTTTCAATAGGATAATGGTATTGGCTATTACAATAATGCAAATATTGAGTGAAATATCTTCCGATTTGAAATAGAGACTAAGTATCCTAATGAACATAACACAGAAATGAAAATATCTTTTCCAAAAAATATTTCCATTAAAATTAAGCCCACAAGTATAATACATTTTCTAATTCTTTGTTGCCAAGAATCATGGATAGATTCAGAAAATAGTTTTAAATATTTTATAGAGCTACTAGGTATTTTATATCTTCTGCACAAATTCTAAGTAGATTTATGCTAATTTTTATTACATACCATAAAGTTAAAAGCAAAAAGTAGAGAATGGAATGTAACCAACTGATGTCAATAAATGGAAAATCTAGCATGGATGTTCATAAGGTTGTACCATTGAAATTATCTATCTCAACGTCTTTGTTCTCTGCCTGAAAATTTGAGATCCCAAAAGATTAATGTTTTACAGTACACCCCTTTGACTGCAAAGGGGTGTCTCCATGAACAGTCAAATCTTTATCAAAGGTACATCCTTAACATTGTATCTATTACCCAGATTCTCTTTTCTAAGAGAAAACAGTGGATGATTAGGAGAAAAGGATATGGTATCCATACTTCCTAGTTTTTATGAGACACTTCTTTTTATACCTATTATCTTGGTGTAATTATTAACAGTTCTGTCTTTCATACTCAAAACTATCAATCTTGGCTTGGACACCTCAAGGTATTGGGTGTATTGAGTTTTTAATTTGGTTAAACTATGCTGATGGGGTAAAGTGGAGCAGAAATGGGAAAAGGTGGAGTGGCTATTTTCTTTTGCTTACATTCTTCCAGCTAATCCAAGAAATTTTTAACAGACAGGGTCTCACTGGGTCACCCAGGCTGGAGAGCTGTGGCAGGTCCTAGCTCATTGCAGCCTCCAACTCCTGGTCTCAAGCAATACTCTCGCTTCAGCCTCCACAGCTGAGGATTATAGGTATGTGCCTCTGCACTGAGCTCTAAGAGACATTTGGAAAGACAATGATTGAACAGCTTTCCCAGGATTGCATAAAGTTAGAAGCCCAATGTTTTATCACATTAGTTTGTATTTTAATTGAACAATTGTGTATTATACTGCATACTTGATGACTTGGGTTAAGGTCTCATTCTGTTGCTCAGGTTGGAGTGCAGTGCAGTGGCACCATCATGGCTCAAGCAATCCTCTTGCCTCTTGAGTAACTGGGACTACAGGTGAGCACCAATGTGCCTGGCTGGCTAATTAAAAGAAATTCTTTTTTTTTTTTTTGTAGCAACAGGGTCTCACCATGTTTCCTAGGATTGGGTTAATCTTGTTGTAAGCCAGTGTTTGGTTTTCCTGCTCAAGAACACTAATAATTGGACATGTACTTATTCTGAGACTGTTAATACATTTTAGTCTTTTGCTTCTATCTTCTTTCCATTATAAGCTATAAACTTAGAAGATCTGGTGAGGCACTGAGGAAAAAACAAGTAAAAAAAAAATCAAGAAATAACTTTCTGCTGGGAAGCAATAATTTCAATTACTGTGTTTAAGTTACTATTTAGAAGGGGAGGCACAAATAAATTGGCACATGCAAATTATATGCAAACACGTTTGGTCTTCTCAATTTATGGTCCCATAATTTGAATTAAAATGTTCCTTTAAAGACGATTATGTAGTCCTAATGTTCTGTAACAGCAAACCAAAATTTGGATTCTGTAAGAAGAAACTTAGTGTTATAAACAAGCTTCCATACTTGGGATTTTGCTAAAACTTGCTCTAAACTAGTCCCATCTTATGTAGTTGATATGTGAAATGTTTGTGTTTTGATGATAAACCCAATGCAATTTTTGGTGTTAAATTGATGTTGCGTGGTCGCAGTAATGAGTCATAGTTTCTGAGTAGACTTAACTTTTGCTTTCATTTTGGCAAACAAATGGTTATAGATTCACAATTATGTGAATAGATTGTTCCCATGCTAAGTGCAAAGGGAGTAATACTTGAAGAAAATCTTTACCTAATTTATATTAATATTTTATACATATCTAATATATATATAAAACCTGAATCTATTAACTATAATGAACAGGTACTAAGAAGCCATACACTGCCACATGACATAAATTACAATCTAAATGAGATATCCATATTTACATAAACAGTTCCATAGGCACTCTAAGCTAAGTTCATGGGAAGAAAGTCTTCCAAATGCCATTCATACCACCAGGGATAATTGCAGGACTAGAAAGAAGCATCCATGCCATTGCTGGGGAAACAGAGAATGGGGTTTTAATTTTCAGTTTGACTTACATGCTGTTGTCATATCATGGAGACTACAGTTGCAGTTTTACAGCATGGTTTTCCTTGGCTTATTTTAGAATCACAGAAAGAGTAAGCTTGCAAATCTTTTAATAAGGCAATTACATTCAGACAAAGATTAGATCTCAGTGGCACAATAGATTTTTGCTATATATTCAGTATCTTTTTGATATTCCACTGTCACTAGACAAAGCTGTGAATAGTAATGTGACAAGTCTATTCAGAAGACAACAATGAGGGTTTCCTTAATTGTGTTCACTTGTATGCCACACAAACCCTCACTTAATTTTTTTTTGCCTGTTTTGAAAAAGCAGAAAGAAAATACCATTTAGAGTCACAAAAAACACTGTTGAATCTATCTTTGAAATCTGCATTTTGTATTTGTAAGATTAAAATGTTGAGATATTCAATCATTTAATTTTTTATTTTATAAAAATATCTCATGATTCAAAATGTCAGTCTTAATATAGAAATGAATTACTTGGCATAAAAAGAACAAAAATCCATAAGAATCTAAAGACTTGTTTCAAAATAAGTGCTTTGGATGATGTGGGATGTGGAAATGGAAAATCCATGTGTTAGTTTCTAATGGTTACTAATGAAAATAAACTTAAATATAATTGTTTTATTTATGAGGCTTGTCCTTCCCCCTCACAAATTAAAATTCCATAAAAAATATTACTATAGAAATATAAGATATATGGTTATGTTTAGAAAATGCAATTTTACATTAATGTATCAGTTTATTTGTGAGAGGGAAATAATATTTATATGAGCTAGCATTTTGTTAATTTTATAAATTAATATTCATATATTAATTTTAAAAAATGGATATAATGGCACCTATTTTAATTATCCCAAGTTGAAATTCATTAGCTAAAACCTCATTTAACTTACAGTTCATTGTTTGAAACTAATGAGTTTATAGAAGTAATTATCCTTAATGCTAACTCAAGCAGGACAAATGGAGACTGATCTAATGAAGAAAGAATTGGGTTCTAATCTTGATCCTACAAATAAATTTTACATCTTGGTTTCATTTAATCTTTTTGTATCTATTTTCTTAAGAGTAAAACAGGGACATATCTGATGTGAGGATAGAATAGAAAACTAATAAGAAAATTCCTGCAAATATAAAAGTGCTACACTAAGGCCCTGTAATATTAGGACAGATATAGAAGATCCAGGTAGGTCCTATATTCACAAATTTGGGAGATTTCACATACTGAATCCTGGAAATAAATAAGAAGGACTATATGATTGTACACCAATGGTTACTCTCAAAGAGATAGAAATAAACAAATGACTCTAAAATTTTCTAATGTCTTAGAAAATAATTGTTAAATTATATGATGAAATAGAACTTAATTATTCTGAGCAGCATTTACCTTTTTTAAGCACTTAAAAAAAGCTAATTTGATATTACTAGTGGAAGTGATCAATAAAACTTTCTGCTCACTGAAAAGCACTGCAAAGCATTTTGGTGTTTTTGCATAAAAATTAAACAGAATACTTAGAGCAAATGTAATAAGTAAGATATGAATTAACTTTTTCTAATTAATTGAGACATTTGCACAAATACTAATTGCAATGATCAGATGTCCTGAGAACTATATACCTTGATATTGCTACAGAAATCTGCACTTTTTTGTGCTTGCCAACAGTTTATCATTTTAATGAACTTGTCCAATAGAGGTCGATCACAATACTAGACTTGCATCTGGTGCTTCCAAAAATTATTAAGAAAATAAAAACAATACTTTATGATTGTTAATTATGTGAGCAAATTAATATTCACAATCCTGCAAACCCAAATATTGAGTTTTTAAAAAGTGTTTCCCTAATGTAATTCAGGTCATCCAAAACAGTCCCTCACAAGATCTAAGTTTATCTTGCTAATGTTCTTAATACAGATTTGTCATGGACATTAAAATCCCACACAAAATGTTTGATACTTACTATGGAAAATCTTAAATGTAATTTTTTAGCATTATATTCTACCTCTACAGATTCTAATGAATGAATAAATTCTTTATTGACTTTGGCTCAAGTGGCAAGGCTATGTGACTCAGGGAATAACCAAGTGTTGGCAGAACAAAAGTGAAAAATCAATAGCAATTGATTATTTAAACTCGGAATTTCAGGGTACTCAGGCAGGATTTATTCTAAGCCAAGCCCCAGTAGGAGAACTCTGAATCTATCTGATTTGTAAACTGTCTCCAATACTTTTTCCTATATAGTTAATTTGCAATCAGAATTGCTGTTTTAAACTAGGGCATCTTATCTGTTGGTGAATGTTATATAGTGCATGTAATTTATTTATTTTTGTTAATATATATGTCAGTGTCTACCTATGTCCCATTACTTTTTTTCCTTTTGACTTCTGACCCTTCTCTTGAGATGTTTCTTCTTTATATTATTTTATTTCAGAAAATGCTAGAATTCCTTCAAGACTCTAGTACCCCTGTAGTGTTGTCATATTGAATTGTGGGGGAGGGGTGTTACCCCATCTGATCTCAGCCAAATCAGGATGGGACATCATTCAATTGAAAGCCAAGAGGGACACAATTGGAAGGCAGTGCACCATGCTTTTTGTATATTGCACCTGCCTCTTGGGGGGCATGCTAAAAGTGGCAGCACTTTCAGAAAGAGAAAAGCTGGCAGATGTTGGCGGTGATTAAAGGGATGATTAAAAACTGGCACACTCTCTCCATGAAAGTGTGTCTGTGTTTATTCAACTACACTTAGAACTTGGCAGGTCTTGGAGATCTGGCCAGACCAGCAAAACTCTGGCAGGACCACTGTTACTCATAGTTTCTTCTTCCAAGATACTGGTATCAGATACTAAGCAATTAAATTTGCCAAAACAATATATAATGTCATAAATATAATTTTTGTATGAACTAAGTAGAACATAAGGAAGTTACTTTCACAATATGGTTATTGAATATTACAAACACTAATTTTTTGACTACACGTATGAATGAATGAATAATTTTTAATTGGACCAGAAAGAACAGACAAAATTACATAAGCAAGAATTAAAATAAAATATCTGAGCTCATAAGATTAAAAAGTACTGACATAGATGAACTATTGCTGAAACAACCAGTATTATCTCATTTTCATTATTTAAAAGAGCTATATTAACCAATGATGGCCCCAGTTCACTAAGTGAAGTGAGCCTAGAGACAAGTATAATGAAGGAAGACTTTTCACATTGCTGAGAAGAATCAAAAGTGGACAAGGAACAAATGTTGATGTCCTGTAGCATGCTGTTGAAATTCATGTCTTTTGTTATGCTGGTACCCTCTCAGCAAATGATAAAATCCTCAAAATGATAAAACTTGTATTTCTGGCAAGCACCCATTGTTTGCCATTATTGTCCATCTTGATAATATGAATAAAGCTGTAAGATTTTGCTGAAATCAGTATATTATTACTTTTTTTAATGTAGCTATAAGTGGAACTAAGGTTAATACATTTGCTAAGTTTCTTTCATTGTGAAGTTATTGGAATATGTTCATTTTGTAGCTGTTGTTTTATAATAAAACAAACACATAGGAACACATACAAAGAATTTTTTGCTCCTTAGTTCAACTAAACTCTGGGTTCTTGTCTCATGACCAGGAAAAGTTAGGCACATGGACACATTGAAGGGTGAGGAGAGCAGAATTTATTAAAAGAAAGCTGTGAAAAAAATGGCATCCTGCCAACAAGCTCTCACCTCACAGATTGAACACCAGACCACCACACATGAGCTGAAGAGGCCAGGATTCTCCTGCTGCATAAGGCACAAATTCCCCATGGCCCCACCCCATTCTCCCACTGAGCAGGCAGGCTCTTAGTCTGAGTCACTCCACATTGATTTACTTCTCTTACTGCACATGTGTTAAGGGATGGAATTTTTTACCGTGGGCATGTTTACGCAAGCCCCCCGTGCACAATGACCTCATGTGGCATTTGGCTATCTCCTGTCTCTATCATTCCCCTCTCTAAATAATTATATCTAACTGCCATAACTGCCATTAGAACAAGGATAAGGATAAGGGCAAATACCAATCTTAACTGATTCCTGCTGACAGGGATGCTGTTTGTGAAAACAGTAGTCCGATCTCCTTCAGAAGCCTATTTAAGGGTTCCCAGCAAAAGGAGCCATCGTCTGAGTCTCTGGTTGCGTGATTGTTTGGAGTTTGATGATCTGAAAGCAAGAAGAGACAAGTTGGGTTATTAGAAAACATATCACAATGAAAGAAGGGGAGGTAAGGAAAGCTCAAAAATCCTGAAGCCTTTTACCATTTTGCATGGGGGAAGGGAGGCCAAAAGCCTGACTGGTAAAAAAAAAATTCTTTGCCCTTTTGCCAGCATGTTGGGCTTCTGGGTTCCCTTCCCCCGAGCCCAATCCTAAGACAACCAGTTTAAGGTTTCGGAAATTAACTTTTCCCAGTTTGGAGGATACATCTGATGGGAGTGTCCTGTAGTACAGAGACACGACTAGCTATCTGTGAAGAGGAAAGAGGCAGAAAAAGGAAAAAGGAATTATTTTCAAAGGTGTCACAGGGATTCAGGATGCATTCAAAAAGAGTACAGACTGAAGATGAATGACTGCTCATCTAGAAAGGGGGCAGCAGGGCATCCCAGCTTCCCTTCTCTTCCTAGCAAATACCCAGGGTACGTGAGGGAGAGAAAGTGAGGTATCCCTCTTTCTTTCTTCCATCCTTATATCCCCAAGTCCCAGCAACCACAACAGGATACCACCCATGGGTGTCAAAGCGACTTTCACCCATGTTAACACGGGGTATGGGGGTGGGAATATCCACTCTTACTTATTTATGCCCTATCTCCCCTGCTGTCGGTAGCCTTTGAGTTCCCAAGAACTCATTTATACCATGAATACTAGCATGACCTTTATCCATGAAATGAGAGGCTTGGCTTAATTGGCAGGAATTAGTGATGCTCACCTGCGCTATGCCTTTTAACTTCATTATTGGCTGCTTCTGCATCCCTCAGATCCAGTTTTCGTTCCTAGGGCTCAACCAAAAACTTGGAATTGAGTTTGGGACCAAAAATCTGTCTTGGGGAGGTTTCATGGACTCCTTATCATAAGCTGAATGCTAAAGTGAAGCTATGAATTGAGTCCTCTTCCAACAAGGAACGCAAAAAGGAAACATCTGGACATCCTATTTATTTCTATCACCCAGCAGGATTTTCAGGATAATTGCCCAGAACTAGAATATTGGTCCAGATTTTTTCATTGTCTATCCCCTCTTATTTTTATTTTTTATTTTTTTGAGACAAATTCTCACTCTGTCACCCAGGCTGGAGTGCAGTGGCATCACCTCAGCCCACTGCAGCCTCTGCCTTCCAAGTTCAAGCAATTCTCATGCCTCAGCCTCCCGAGTAGCTGGGGTTACAGACATGCTCCTCCACACCCATCTAATTTTTGTATTTTTAATAGGGATGGGGTTTCACCATGTTGGCCAGGCTAGTCTTGAACTCCTGGCCTCAGGTGATCCACCTGCCTTGTCCTCCCAAAGTGTTGGGATTACAGGCATGAACCACTGTGCCCAGCCTTCCCTTTTGTTCCTTCTGAGCTGTAGTCAGAGATTGTGGGTTGGTTCATAGGAATGAGCAGGGTTAGTCTAAAATGTAGGCAGGAACTTAAAAACAACTAATAAGCCTAGAATTTAACGATGATAAGTTTTGAAACATAATTTCTCTCTGTAGTCCTCATTTTTGTTAAAAATAAATCATGATAGGACTGAGTTGCTTGCAAAACAGACTTTAGTATTATACTTGGCCTGATTATTTACATAAAGTGCAGCAAGAATAATTATTTTTACATATGCCTTTTAGATTGACTTTGATGGAACTCTGTTCCACAAGGAATCTCAGATAGGACTTTCTAAAGCCGAGCCCACCCATGGGTTTGTACCCTCAAACACCTGTAAGTGGATAAACTCTTTTCTTGAGGTCCCAAGAGCATGGGGTTCTTGGGCCTGTTAGAAAGTGACATTCTTTACTTACCACAGATTAGGAACCCTGTATGGGGACTGTGTAGGCAAGGTATGAGTCCAGTTTTCCCAAGGGACTTTTATTGGCTCTGCAAGTTGAGCTTGACTCCTTAAAGGGAAGCATACCCTTTCAGTCAAAGCCTTGGGAAAACAACCAGTTTCTCCAATTGCATCCTGTTGCAAAAGAAAATGGGTTGTTATTGCACTGATGCAAGCAACTATATTGCCATATGTTAAGACTACTCAACTAGTTTCCAAATTCTGCAGAAGCCAGGGAGAGAGAGAGAGAAAAACATGCTCCAAATTTTGTTCACAGGAGTATACCTTACTCAGTTATTAAAGGCTGTAAATAGCTCAAAATAAGTTTCCTTGACTCTGAAAAACTAAGGATCAGCAATGTTCCAGCAAAAGTCAAAAAATTACTTCAGCTTTCTATTAGTTCAGTCCATTTAATTAATTCTTGTTTTGCTTAATATTTGTGAACATATCACCTCTTCATGAGTCCTGTAAATTTTTTTCGCTATTCCAATGTTACAATCTCCAAAGTTATCGGAAACCTGCATTTGAGAGCACTTGTCAAAGTTCTATAGCCATCTTTTGAAGTTATAAACCATCTTTTGAAGAGGATCAAAATAAGACAATTGTGAATAACAAAATGTCTGGGGTAGTTACAGTCAGAGACATGATTGACAAAGAAATTTGGTTATCTGTATGGTTTACAATAACGTAACAACCCTAATTGTGATTGATAGCATATGTTCAGCCATAAGAATTTTAGAAATCCCATACAATTTTGGAACATATATTATTCCCTAAAACAACCTGATGAAGATTAAACATCATTTTGGCAATCCCATGTACCTAAACGTGTCAGACAGTCCTGTTTACCTCTCTTCTGGATGCTCCAGAGGCCCTCTGCAGCATCCGAAACTAGGGTTCAGGAAAGACAACCTCGCAGCTGAAATATAATTTTGGGAAGCCTGTTAAATGTTAGAGGTTTAAAACACTTGATGTTATGAAATAGAATCCCAGATTACCGTAAGTTATTAATTTTGCCAAAATAATAACTCAAAAATTTTAAAAAAGCAAAAATCTTTTATAACACTTTTGAATTTAGTCAGTGTTCACACACAGAATTTCTTTGGCAAGATTAATTATTTAGAAACCTTCCACAACTTCTTTGAGCTTTTGGCTTTATCTTATCTAATTCAAAACAATCCTTTAACCCTAGGCAAAAATTTACATTTTGACTACATCTGCATTTCACTAATAATCTTTAAGGCTTTTTATTTCTCAAAGATTAACGTCTTGTGAACCAAAAGAAATCAGCTTTTATGTCCTCTTTAAAAAAAATATTTGATTTAAGCATTTATTTTTCTTTCAAGCCAATTAATTAGAGCTCTTTTTTGTGGACCTCACACACAACACATATGTAACTACACAGACTGACAGCAGAAGATTGAATAGCTATAAGAGAATTTTTATTTGCCAATCTCCTAACTGGACTATTGGCCTCTGGGTGGAGACCTTTAAGAGCAAGGCTAGGAAAGCATGCACTTTCTAGGGCCTCATAAACAGGTATAACTGAAACACAAAAACAGATTCTGAGAGGGATCCATCTGCCTCCAATTCCTGGGACTCCCTGAGGAAAACAGAGGTCTCTCTCAAAATGGAATCTGTGGTGCCTTTTCTGTTTTTTTTCCAAGGAGTCCCAAGCCATCAGAAATTATCTTAGGGCCCCTGATGCTTGCATTTAGTGTGACAAGACAAAATGGAGAAAAATAATTCAGTTGACTGAGAAAAAATCCTTCTTCCCGCAAAACAAGATCCAAGAAGGGAAAACATGAAGACCTTTTAAATATACCTATAACTTGGATATCCACTTTTAATTAAGCTGGACACTCTTTAAGAAAATTCTTTTAAATCCCTTGTTACATGACTTTAGCTGCACCAAGCAGCCAGTATTTCTGGCTTTCCAACTTCACTGAAGGTGACCACGCAGGTGCTCAGAGAAAGGAAAATTCAAGGCAGTTCATGGAGTGGAAGAGAATCAACAAATGGCAAAGGTCACACAGATATCAAACCAGAAAAGACTCATTCCCTAAGCCAAGATTGAATCCAGGCCACCATTGTAAAATAGTGGAGGCTAAAACAAAGCATTGCCACGTGGTTCTCCCAAGGACAGAAAACAAGATAGAAGCTTGCAGCAAAGTTTGCTACTGACCAGTTAGCCAGGCTGGCTTGAACAGTGGGCCTATGGAGTCCTAGGCCCACATCCCATCCTAAGATACCCCTCTTTCTGACACAACCATACAGAAAGCCATCCAAAGCATCACCAGATTGGCTACAGCTTAAGACCAAGCTCACAAATCAATTTTCATAAGTAAAACTTTACAAAGAATGTAAACAGTGATAGTTGGGTTCCTGTCCTAGTAAAATGTCCTCTAAAAGGAAAGAATAGCCTCTTGCATAAAAGTTAGCTCCTGATCTAATGGAGAAAAGGAAAAGAAAAACAGCTTAAATGCAGGGCTAGAAAGATACCTTGGGGAAGAGCCTCTTATTCTTATGCAAATGGGTTTCTCTAACAGGGAGAGAAACTTAATTGCTATTGGATGGAGATGGACTCCTCGACTGGGGGAGGGGAAAACACCATGGGTGTGTGCCAGGGAATGCTGGCCAGCCAGCCATGTGGGGCCTTGGACCATGCGCCCCAGCCCCAGCTAGGAGGGTAGGGGGGTGGGAGTCACCACTCACATGTCTATCCAGTGCACACACCTGCAGCCATTGGGTTGGGGGCAGAACACCCCCAATATTGTAAAGGAAAAAATATGTGCCATTATAGTCCCAACAAGAAAGATGGAAAATGCCATAGAAAAGACTGGGTTGGATTGAGGCTGACATTCCTGAATCCGAAGAGCGACAGTAGGGTGTTGGTGGGGTGGGGTGCAGTTTCCTCTACCCTTGGAAGAAGTCTGAGGACAGGAAGACTCAGAAACAAGAGGGATAAAGATGTTTTAGTCTGCATTTTACTCACCTTTCCTCATGCCCCATACAGGCCACCAAAATGATGCAGATTTTTTTTTTTTTTTTTGCTTCTTAGCTCAGCTAAAATCTGGGTTCCTGCTTCATAACCAGGAAAAATTAGACACACAGACACATTGAAAGTCGAGGAGAGTGGAATATATTAAAAGAAAGCTCTCAGCAAAGAAAGGGGGTCCTGTCAACAGGCTCTCACCTCACATATTGAGTATCAGACCACCACACAGGAGCTGAAGAGACCAGGCTTCTCCCTGCATAAAGTATGAATTCCTGGTGTCTCCACCCCATTTTCCCAGTGTACAGGTAGGTCCTTAGTCTGAGCCATTCCACATTGATTTATTTCCCTTACTGCACATTTGTTAGGAAATGAAATTTTTCACCTTGGGCGTGTTTAAGCAAGCCTCCTGTGCACAGTGACCTGGTTGGCATTTGGCTGTCTCCTGTCTCTCTTGCAAGCACACACGATGACTTGGGATGATGCATATATTCAAGGAATGGATATTAAAAAAAAACAAAAATTATTAATCTGGGCCATGTTCACACTTCTGTTGCTCTTTATTTCCTTGATTGGGGGGAGTTTTCTTAATTTTATTTCAGCCATTATGGCCTTTCATGCATTTCAATTTTGAGCATAATGTTTTTAATGAATGTTCTATCTTGGTTAATATTTTCACAGAATGCTGTTTTCAGTAAATTTTATATAATGCAGCTTATCAACTAATGTTTCAAAATATAACATTTTTGTTATATTGCTATCATTGAGTGGGTACCACTCAAGAATTTTAAACAGGACTGTGATAAATTTACTACTGTTTATTTTCTCTGTCTTTTTTGTTTGTTTGTTTGAAATGAAGTCTCGCTCTGTTGCCAGGCTGGAGTGCAGTGGCATGATCTCAGCTCACTGCAACCTCTGACTCCCTGGTTCAAGTGATTCTCCTGCCTCAGCCTCCCAAGTAGCTGGGATTACATGCACGTGCCACCATGCCCAGCTAATTTTTGTAGTTTTAGTAGAGACGGGGTTTCGCCATATTGGCCAGGATGGTCTCTATCTCCTGACCTCATGATCTGCCTGTCTTGGCCTCCCAAAGTGCTGGGATTACAGTTGTTAACCACTGCACCTGGCCTCTTTTAGACAGCACTAGTTTACAGATCAAGATCTATTCTCAAATATCTAACTATATGTTTATATATTTATACTGTTTGTATATTTATATTTTCAAATAGTAAGTTTTTCCAGGACTATTGAAGCAGAGAAAAATAATTATGTAATGAATCTCTGAGGTTCAGTTGAAAAATGAAAGTAAGAGAAAGCATCTTTATGATTTTAAAAATCATCTTTATCTCAAGAGCAAGTGAATGAGACTGTATTAATGAATAAAATGTAAAATTTCAAAAAGATTTATAAAACTAATTAAATGTTGGAATTTTGAATTCTAAGGGATAGAAAAAATAACTAACAAATAATGAAAATCAAAATTTCAATCAAATGTTAGTCAACAAATGGGAAGTAATAGAAAATATTAGGTAAAAAGAGTTTCAAGGAACATTTAGAAAATCACACACATACACAAACATATGACGCTGCATAGGAGACATTGGAGGGGTACTGCTAGTTGAATCAAAATTTTAAAACCTTGAAAAATGAGACATGTATAAGAATTGTACTAAAGCAGGATGGTTTGAAGGACTTAAGCTCAGAAAGTCAAAATAAGAAGGTAGCTGCAACTAATAACTGACAAGATGTCAAGGCATGGAGTAATTAACCTCTAGAGATATCTTCCAATTCAACCAATAGCTTTTGTTTTTTTAAATACTACAAAGGTCCTTGTTTATCTACTATATGTCTTGTGTTATTATGAGTAAATCTGATACAGTTCTGTAGAACTCAAGAAGTTTTTGTTTTCTTTTTGTTTTTGAGACAGAGTCTCACTCTGTTGCCCAGGCTGGAGTGCAGTGACACGATCTCAGCTCACTGTAATCTCCACCTCCTGGGTTCAGGCACTTCTCATGCCTCAGCCTCCTGAGTAGCTGGGATTACAGGCATGTACCACCATGCCAGCCTAATTTTTGTATTTTTATTAGAGACTGGGGTTTGCTATGTTGGCCAGGCTGGTCCCAAACTCCTGACCTCAAGTGATGTGCCCACCTCAGCCTCCCAAAATGCTGGGATTAGAGGTGTGAGCCACCACACCTAGCCTAAGAGGTTTTTTTTAAAAACACTCTTCAAAATACAGTCAACAGGTTTCTTCTTGAAAATAAAATGGATTATAGATGTATTCTTTAAGGAAGCAGGAGAGATCTAGTGCTTATTTCCACAACTGCATTCCTGTTACATCTACTCTCTTTTGAAAGAATGTGTGCAGTGAGTTAGATTTTGTACTAGAAATGCCAAAAGTGAAAAATAGAAAAATATTATACAAGTTAAGAATTATTTGTATATATTCATTTCTTCAACAATGATTTATTAACTATTTCTTCCAGGCACTATTCTAGGCATTGAGGATATAGAAGTAACCTAAATGGATAGTAACTTTTCTCACGGTGTTGTGGTGTGGGAAGACAGACAATAATAATAAAAAGGAGTCAGTATGTGTCAGAGTGTGAAGAGAGTTTTGGAGAAAAAAGACAGAGTTGGTAGATAGTACTGGGGTTGCTAGTTTAGACAGGATGATCAGGAAAACCTCTTTAATATGGTGAAAATTAAGCAAACACTGAATACAATGAGGTGGCTATGTTGGGGAAAATGTAGAGATTTAAAAAATTACAGTTTATAAAATGTATTACAAAGTGTATTATTTTATTTGAGTTCTACAACAACTGTAGGAAGCTAGATATATATTACTATCATTTTTAATTTTGTGGAAACTACAGTTAAGAGAGGACAAGGGAGTTGAAGTTACCTGTCTAGTAGAGAGGGGTGTTATATTTAATCCAAGTCAAATATTATTAGTTCAACAACAGGTCTTGACAAAGTTGCTTACTTTCTCTAAGCCTCAGTCACCTAATTATTAAGATGGGGATAATAGTAATAGTGACCCCATAGAATTGTGACAATTGTAAGATGATCTGTATAAATCAAATTAATGTTTGGCATATGCATCTGACAAGCCTTGACTGTAGATCAGGGGTCAGCAGACTATTGCCCCAGACCCTAGCCAGTTTGCTGTCTGTTTTTATAAAATATGTGAGCTAAGAATGGTTTTTACATTTTAAATGGTTGGAAAAACCAAAAGAACCTTATGTGGACTTCAAATATCATTATCCATAAATAAAGTTTTATTGGAACACAGTCACTCTCATTCAATTATGGTTGTCTAAAGCTGTTTTATGCTACAACAGCAAAATTGAGGAGTTATAAAAGAGACCATACAGCCAGCAAAGCTGAAAATTTGCTAACTAATCCTTTCAGAAAAATTTTACTGATCCCTGCTCTGGATAGAAGTGCTCAACTTTGCTGCCCAAGCTATGTCTTGTTTCTTTTTATTTCATTTATTTTTATATTATTTTATTTTTAATAAACATATAATAATTGTACATATTTTGGGGGTACCTAGTGATGTTGTGATATGTACCATGTACAGTGATCAGATCAGGGTAACTGGCATATCCATCATCTCAAACATTTACTGTTTCTTTGTGTTCAGATGATTCAATATCCTCCTTCTAGCTATTTAAAACTATATGTTATTGTTACCTATAATCATCCTATAGTGCTATAGAACACTATAAATTTTTCCTCCTACTTGACTGTAATTTCATATTCTTCAACAAATCTCTTCATATCCCCAACTTCCACCACCCTTCCCAACCTCTAGAATCCTTTGTTCTACTCTTTACTTCTTCGAGATTAACATTTTTTTTTTTAGCTCCCACATATGAATGAGGACATACAGTATTTAAATTTCTGTTCCTGGCTTATTTTGCTTAACAAAATGCCTCCCATTTCCACACAAGTTGCCACAAATGACAGGATTCCATTCTTGTTTATGGCTAAATAGTATTCCATTGTGTTTATATACCACCTTTTCTTTGTCCATTCATCTATGGTTGGACACTTACCTCCAGGTTGATTCCATATCTTGATTATTGTGAATAGTGTTGGAATAAACATGGGAGTGCATATATTTGTTGGATATACTGTTCTCCTTTCTTTTGGATAAATGCCCAGTAGTGGAATTGTTAGATCATATGGTAGTTTAACTTGTAGTTTCTTAAGAAACCTCCATACGGTTCTTCATAGTAGTTGTACTAGTTTACATCCTATCAACGGTGTATATGAGTTCCCTTTTCTTTGCATATGTCTTGCCCTTTCAAGTCTGCAAAGAGGTCTGCCCATACCACCTAATCTAAAGTAGTTCCTTCCATCCCAGTCTCACCTCTTAACTTCTCTCCATTGCTGTGTTTTATTTTCATCAGTGTACTCACTAGTGTCTGAAATTATCCTATTTATTTTGTGCTTGTTTATCAGTTTCCTTCCCTCTTGACTAAATACTCTGCTAGTGTAAAAAATCCATCTGACATCTTGTCAATTAGAGTTTTAGGATATATTTATGTTTTGTCTATATATCTTTGGTCTTATTTCTCAGTTTCCTATGAACTCTGAATGGTGAAGAAGTGTTGATAGATTCTGCTCAAAATCCCCAGAAACATGTACAGATTTTTTTTTTTTTTTTGAAGAATGGGACTATACTCTAGATCTTATTTGACTTTATTTTCTCTCTTTATTTTACCTTGTTTGTACATATAACTCCCTATTCTTTTTTTAACACAGAATCTCACTCTGTCACTCAGGCTGGAGTGCAGAGGCACAGTCACAATTCACTACAACCTCAACCTCCTGGCTCAAGTGATCTTCCCACCTTAGCCTCTCCAGTAGCTAGGATTACAGGTATGTGCCACTGTTCCCCGCTAAGTTTTGTATTTTCTATAGAGACAGGGTTTCACCATGTTGCCCAGGCTGGAATTTCCTATTATTTTAATAACTCCAATATATAGATAAAATTAGCTTAACTATTATCATGTGGATGGAAATGTATAATAATCTTATTATTACAAATGTTGATACAATGAGTATTTTCTTATTTTGTTCATTTGTGCAAGTATTTCTGTAGAGTAATACTAGATATAAATATTATCTTAAGGAATATGCCTATTTTAAAGTTTATAGATATTGATGAATTGCTTTCTAAAGAGCTATATGAATTTTTATGCTCCTTAATAGCACCTTTTCCCCATATTGTAACTAACACTGGATATTGTAAAAAGTTTTAATTTCAGGCCAATCTGGTATTTAAAATATGGTATTGCTTTACTATTTTAATTTTTTCATTGACTATATATGACTGGACATATTTGCTTAGGTGCGTTGGTCATTTGTATTCCTTTTTTCTGTAAATTACCATTCATATCATTACTCCTCAAAAATGTTGAATCATCCTTTGTTAAAATTGATTTTTATTAGTTCTTTAAAAATTTTTGACATTATTTCTTTTTAATCTTATGTATGTTTTAAATATTTCCCATTTGTCTATTAATTAGCTTTGAATTTTGCTTCTGGTATCTTGTAGCCAAATCTATCAGCTTTTCCTTTGTGGCTGTTAGATTTTAAGGCTTGAAGAACTTCTTCAATCAAAAAGTATAAAACTATTTCTCTATATTTTCTTCTAGTAATTTTATAAATTTTTAATGTTCAGCTCTTTCATCTATCCAATTTTACCTAATGTAACTGATCTAAATTAAATTTTCCCTTAATAGCTATCTGCCTCAATATTATTTACTGAGTTGCCATTTTTAAAAAACTACTTATTTGAAATGTTAACATCCAAAAACATATACAGTTATTTCTTGATTAAATATTTTTTAAGTAAAAAATTTAAAATTAAAGAACAGAAAAAATATAGAAGTGCACAAATTGTGAATGAAAACTTGATTATTTTGCAAAGCAAACACACCATGTAACTATCAGCTATGTCAAGGAATGGAATTATTACTATCTCAGAAACCTGTATTCTGTAGGTAGTCAACTGTATCTTCCAATATTGATAATTCTGTCTTTTAGAAATATATTTTTATTTTGCTCCTACTATATTAGGAAGGTCTCCAGAAATCTACAAGGACCTCTTTCTCTTGTTCCTGCTTTACATGGGGAATGCTTTTGATCTTTTATTAAACATGAGATTTGCTGTAGGTTCTTGGTAGATTCTCCCCAATAAACTACAGAAAAATGTTTTTCTATTCCAAATTTATAAAGATAAAACATGCATAGGAATTGAATTTTTGTAAGGCAACAATCAGAATTGTCTCAAGGTGACCTTATAGGCGCAGACTGGCTTGCTTGAATATCAGGCTAGCTGGGACAACAACATTTCTCCTACATCAGTAGGAGAAAATTCACTGAAATTCAGCTCTCACTCTCTCTCTGCCCCATCTTTGCAGGAGAAACTAAAGCATCTTACCTCCCTAATATCTTTAGTAAGACAAGTAGCTGACCTACTGAGGCAATTCCTCTAAATTGCCTTTGCTCCAAATCCGGAAAACCTGATGCTAGGCAATCTGAGTGCTCTCCCCACCCACAGGACTGACTCTCATGACTGAATTATCAGGAGGAGAGATGAGGTTGTGGAGGTGATATAGTAGAGGTTGGCAGTAGACCTCTGGGTCTACTGGGTTAGCTGTGCTCTAGCTTGGTTTGTCTCCCTGTGTCATGTTGAAAGGATTAGGGGTTTCCACTTATGCCGTCTCTTCATTTCTGGTTCCTGGCATTTATCAATTCCCCCCTTCCCAAAAAGTATATTCTTCAATAGGTGTAACATTGTAGCATTCATCCAATAATTTGTGGGTGGAGATGGTGCTCACTCAGGTTACATCCACCAGCTGGGGAAATTACATGAATAGCGTCTGTCATGATTATCATATTTTAAAGCCAATCTGTTAATGAATTGAATTATATTAATGGATATATTACTGCTTAACTTTTCTTTCTTGTGATAAACCCTAACATGATCTAATGCTCTTCTGATTTGCCGGTACTATCATTATAAAAATCTCTATTAATGAGTAGGAGGACTTTATAGTTTTTTGTAAATAATTTTGATACAATTTTGGGGAAGCTTTTCATCTTTATTTCTGTGCTCTGAACAAATTTAAATAACAAGGAGTTATCTGTTCTTTTTGAATTTAGCAAAACTGACTAGTAAAACTGGGCATGTGCATTTTGCAGAGAGGGTAGATATTGATTTGCTTTCAATAAAATTTTTCACTATTGTCTAATTGAGGCTTCCTATCTATCTTTAAACTCAAAATTAGTAGTTTAAGCTTTTCTGGGAAATTTTCTATAATTATCCATTTCATCTAATTTCCCCTTCCCCCAACCCATTAGAATAAATTTTTATGTTATTGTCTTTAACTTTAAAAAAAGACACAATATTCCTTTTCTTGTTCTGAATTTATTATTAATAGCTTTTTAATAAAAAGACTTTCCAAAGTTTCTGTTTCTAGAGAACTAGTTTAAGAAATTGTTTTTATAGGCATGCTTTATTTTATTGAATTTTGTAGATGTTGTGTTTTTTATACGGTGAAGGATTGAGGCACCTCTGCATCTAGCAAGTCTATTGGCATCATTTCTCCAACAGCATGTACTCACTTGAGTCTCTGTGTTACATTTTGGTAATTCTCTCAATATTTCAAGCTTTTTCATTATTATTATGTCTGCTATGGTGATCTGTGATCAGTGATCTTCGATGTTATATTGCAATTGTTTTGGGGTGCCATGAACCATTCCCATATAATACGGTGAACCTAATTAATAAATGTGTGTGTTGTGACTGCTCCACTAACTGGCTGTTTCTCTGTTTCTCTTCCTCCGCTTGGGCCTTTCGATTCCCTGAGACACAATAATATTGAAATTAGACCAATTGATAACCCTACAGTGGCCTGTCAGTGTTCAAGAGAAAGGAAGAGTTGTACATCTCTCCCTTGAAATCAAAAGCTGGAAATAATGAAGCTTGGTGAGGAAGGCACATTAAAAGGCTGAGATAGGCTGAAAGCTAGGTCACTCATGCCAAACAGTTAGCTAAGTTGTAAATGCAAAGGAAAATTCTTAGATGAAAATTAAAATGCTATCTAATGAACAGATGAATGATAATAAGCTGAAACACACTTGTTGCTAATATGGAGAAAGTTTTAGTGGTCTGGATAGAAGGTCAAATCAGCACAGCATTCCCTTAAGCCAAAGCCTAATCCAGAGCAAGGACCTCAGTCTCTTCAATTCTCTGAAGACTGAGAGATGCAAGGAAGCTTCAGAGGAAAAGTTGGAAGTTAGCAGAGGTTGGCTTATAAGGTTTAAGGAAAGAAGGCATGTCCATAACATAAAAGTGCAAGGAGAAACAGCAAGTGCTTTTTTGTAGAAGCTGCCATAAGTTATCCAGAAGATTTAGCTAAGATCATTGATGAAGATGGCTGCATACACTAAACATTTCTGAGACTAACCCTATAGATATATAGTGTGGGAATACCTTTATTTCTCTGATATTTATTCAAAGATATATGATAACATATACTGGAGATGGACCTTATAAATAAAAGCATGCCGAGATAAAAACCCAGTAGTTTGGAAAGTACAGGAAAGTTTTCAATTGTAACAATTACTTTAAAAGTTATGTGAACACTCCCACTGGAATGGAATCTTATAAATATGGGTTAATTGGAACGTGTGATGCAAAGTAATTATTGCATAATGCTAAAAATGCACGTAAATTTCATACTAGTCATTAATATATAGTATTTGTCAGTGGTTCATTTTTTTTTTTTTTTTTCTTATGCCTGTGGTTTTACTATAGGGATTAAGGAAACAAATTGTATCATTCTTGGCCAATAACAGAGATACTCTTCCATCCCACCCTCTCTTTTTATTGTGGCAAAGAAACATATAAAGATATTAAAAAAGACACACCACATAAAATTCACCTTCCCAACCATTTCCAAGTGTATAGTACAATATTGTCCACCACATGTACATTGTTGTGCAACAGATCCCCAGACCCACCCATTCCCCACATGACTGAAACCCTACATACATTAAACAACAACTCTCTAAATCCCACTCCCTGTCAGGTCGGCCCCTGACAACCACCATTCTAGTTTCTATTTCTTTCATTTTGACCACTTTAGATACCTCATAAGTAGAATCGTGCAGTGGAATCATGTCTTTTTGTGACTGGCTTTTTGCGACTGGCTCTTAGCATAAGGTCCTCAGTATTCATCTATGTTGTATAACACATGACAGGATTTCTTTCTTTTTAAAGGCTGAATAATATTCACATATATGCCATACCATAATTTATTTATTCATCTTTTGATGGACATTTACGTTGCTTCATCCCCTTGGCAATTGTGAATAATGCTGCAATGAACATGGATGTGCCAATATCGCTTTGAGATCTTGTTTTTAATTCTTTTGGATATTTACCCAGAGATGGGATTTCTAGATCATATTGTAGTTCTATTGTTAGTTTTTTCATGAAACTCCATACTGTTTTTTGTAGCAGTTGCACTCTTTTACATTCTTACCAACAGCGCACAAGGATTCCAGTTTCTCCACATCTTCACTAACACTTACTATTGTGTCTGTGTGTGTGTGTTTAATAGTGGCTATCCTAATGGGGGTTAGGTGATAGCTCATTGGGGTTTTGATTTGCATTTTCTGGATGATTACTGGTGTTGAGCATCTTTTCATATGCTTCTTGGCCATTTGCATGTTTTCTTTGGAGAAATCTCTATGTAGATTCTTTGTCCATTTTAAAATCAGATCAGTTTTTTTGTTGTTATTGGGTTTTAGGAATTCTTTATATATTCTGGATATTAACTCTTTATCACATACATGGTTAAAGAGGGACTCTATACTTTAAATTTTCACTTGTTTTGCAAGGAATCATGGAGGTGAGAATTCTGTAGATAACTCTATAAGCCGTAGTACATGAATTTAATAGGCAGTGTTTTTTTCTCTTCAGTTAATAAAATGTTTGTGTATCCACTTAAAAGTGTGTTAGACCCTAGGTGAGTTGAAATGCATTTCTAATATGTAGGCAGTTGTAATTTTCATGTAGTTGTTTAATTGTTCTGTAATTAATGGGTCATGGAAAAATGAGTTCTTATATAACATTTGTTATGTATAATTATATATTTATATATAATTTATGTTACGTATAATTATATATTTATATATTATATATTTATATTTAATTTATATATAAATATATAAATAAGTTTTATATTTATATAATATATATTAAATAAATAATATTTATATTATATAAATTATATGGAATTATATATGAATATATATTTATATATTTTATATAATTATATTCATATATAACTATATATAATTCTATATTATATATATTATATATATATCCCACCATTTTAATGGGAAAAACTAGTTTTTGGCTGTAAAAGATGTTTATTCTATTTTCTTTGCTAATAAAGGGTTGTGATCAATTTTCAAAGAAAAAAAAAGAACACTTGTGATTCATGGGAAGAGGTCAAAATATGCACATTTACAGGAGTTTGGAAGAGGTTGATTCCAGCTCTCATGGATAACTTTGAGGGGCTCAATACTTCAGTGGAGGAAGTAAATGCAGATGTTCTGGAAATAACAAGAGAACTAGAATTCAATGTTGAAGCCTGAAGATGTTACTGAATTGCTACAATTTCATTATAAAGCTTGCATGAATGAGTAGTTGCTTCTTATGGATAACCAAAGAAAGTGGTTTCTTGTGATGGAATCTGAAGCTGGTGAAGATGTTATGAACATTGTTTAAATGACAACAAAGAGCTTAGAAGGTTACCTAACTTATTTGATAATCCAGTGGAAGTGTTTGAGAGAATTGACTACAAATTTGAAAAAAGTTCTGTGGGTGAAATGCTATCAAACAGCATCTCAGGCTTCTTGTATTAAATGCTTGGTTCATTTATTTTCAACTCTTTCCTTTCAGTTAATACCTGTATTTAAGTTGATTTTTTTGTTAAGTGCTTCTTTGCTCATCACATAGACTTTGTCAGTAATTTCTTAATAGTTCTAATTTCCTTTTTGATTTCATCTTTAATGTAAGTAATTTAAGAGGGTATTTTTAATCTTTAAAGAGACAGGTTTTCATTTGATGTATTGAGTAACTTGTTATTTGATTTATAATATGGTTCTATTTTTCTCCCAAGTCAATACATTCAGTAAGTTCTGCCTCATTTTCTTAAAAGTTGCATTGCATTAAGTTGTGTAGATGCATCATAATTTATTAAACCATTATCATATAGGTAGAGATTTAGAGGCTTTAGAATTTTAGCTTGTACAAAGAGTGCTACAAAAATATTTTTATCAACGCATATGTACAAGTATTTCTTCCGGAGAGCACCCTAGAATTGAAATCATAAGGTCAAAACTTAGGTATATTTTAAATTAGATAGATACCATTCAGTTGGGTTTCAAAGACTTACATATGTGTGTGTGTGTGTATATATATATATACACACACAACATACTGTGTATATATATATTTATACAGTTTCAATACTGTGTAAACAACAATACTGTTTCCTTTCATCCTCATCATAAGTACGTGTGGTCAACTCTAATTTTCTTTGTGCCAATCAAATTATGGTAGGGAGAATAATGATCCCCGAAGATGTCGATGCCCTAGTTCTGGGAACATGGCAAATGGGACTTTGTAGATATGATTAAGATATGGACCTTTAGATTGGAAATTGTCCTCCTTATCCTATCCAGTAGGGCCCAAAATAATCACACGAGCCCTTAAAAGCAGAAGAGAGAGGCAGAAGAAGGGGTGAGAGAAATGCAACATGAGAAGGCTTGACCCACAATTGCTGGTTTTAAAGATGGAAGAAAGAGGCCATGAGCCAAGGACTGTGCTGGCTTCTAGAATCTGGGAATGACCCCTGGCTTACAGTGAGTGAGAAAATCAAGACCCCAGTCCTATAACTACAAGAAACTGAAATCTGCCAACAACCTGAATAAACACAAAACATGCTTCCCTAGAATAAACAGGAAACATGCTTCCCTAGAGCCTCCAGGAAGGAAAGCAGCCTGTCATCATCTTGAGAGTATATTGAGACCCATTTCAGACTTCTGATCTGCAGAACTGTAAAGTAATAAATTTGTGTTGTTGTAAGCTACTAAAATGTGATCATTTGTTATGGTAGCAATGGAAAATGAATACATTGATGTTTTAATTTTGTTTCCAAGATAAGAAGTAAATTGGAGCATTTAATTTTTAGTTTACAGTGTTACTGAATTGTGATTAGAAAATGTGATCTGTTTGTTTTTATTTTTAAATTTTATCAAAATTTTCTTTTGGGCCTAATATGCTAATGTAGTTTCTATCTTCTGACAGGACCCTGATTGACATTCTAGTGCATGTAAATATCCCATTTTTTAGTTGAAAATAATACAAATTCACCATTTATTGGGTATGAAATTCAATGTTGCTATGTGGAACTATTAAGTAAAACTTATTTTTACTTAATTTTTTTCAATCACCTGATCTTTTAAATTCTGGAAGATGTTCTAAATTCTTCTATAATGATTGCAAATTTGAAAATTTATCATTGTGTTTTTTCTAATTGAAGTGATGAAATATTTGATGCCAATGAATATTTCAAAGCATAAAAATGAATAGCTATGACTGTTGATTGATCTTATGAACTAGAACATTACCAACTGATATGTTTTGGCTGTGTCCTCACCCAAATCTTATCTTGAATTCCTACATGTTGTGGGAGGGACCAAGTGGGAGGTAATAGAATCATGGGGGCAGGTCTTTCCCTTTCTGTTCTCGTGATAGTGAATAAGTCTCACAAGATCTGATGGTTTTAAAACAGGGAGTTTCCCTGCACAAGCTCTCTTCTCTTGTCTGTCGCCATGTGAGTCATGCCTTTCACTTTCCAACATGACTGTGAGCCCTCCTCAGCCATGTGGAACTGTAAATCTATAAACCTCTTTCTTTTGTAAATTGCCCAGTCTCAGGTATGTCTTTATCAGCACCATGAAAACAGACTAATATACCAACACTTACTCCTCTTCTTTTCCTAAGAATTAATCAACTATCCTGAATTTAGTCTTCATCATTTCCTTGCTTAAAAACATTCTATCATGTATGCATTTCTATTCCTAAGCAATATATTACTTAAGTTTTATTTGCCTTTGAGCTTTAAAAACTATTGTATAGTCAGGTTTCTCCAGAAAAACAGAACGAATAGGATATGCAGTTGACCCTTGAAGAAGCCACATGTAACTCCCCATGCAGTTGAAAATCCACGCATAACTTTTGACTTTCAAAAATTTGGGCTAGGTGTGGTAGATCATGCCTGTAATCCCAGCACTTTGAGAGGCCGAGGTGGGCAGATCATGAGGTCAGGAGATTGAGACCATCCTGGCTAACATGGGGAAACCCCATCTCTACTAAAAATACAAAAAAATAACCGGGCATGGTGACACATGCCTGTAGTCCCAGCTACTTGGGAGGCTGAGGCAGGGGAATCCCTTGAACCTGGGAGGCGGAGGTTGCAGTGATCTGAGATTGCACCACTGAACTCCAGCATGGATGACAGAGTGAGGCTCCCTCTCCCAAAAAAAAAAAAAAAAAAAAAAAAAAAGGCTACTAATAACCTAACATTTATCAGAGCCTTATTGATAACATAGTGAATGAACATATGTTATGTATATGTTTTATATATTATATCTTATTATAAAGTAAGCTGGAGAAAAGAAAGTGTTATTAAGAAATTTATAAGAAGAGAATATGTATTGACTATTCATTAATTGGAACTGGATTGTTGTATTGTTCTTCATTCTTATCATCTTCACATTGAGAAAGCTAAGGAGGAGGAGGAGAAAGCTGAGGAGGAAAGCTAAGGAGGAGGAGGGGACCTGCACAGTTCAAACCTGTTGTTCAATTGTTTCTGAAGTGGTTGTAATTTACATCTTTAATGACAGTTGTCTAACAATATATTTCTGTCAATTCACATTCTTAACATTCAGTGTCCTTAATGGTATTGCTGAGGCTTTCTTCTAGGGTTCTTATGGTTTTAGGTCTTACGTTTAAGTCTTTAATTCATCTTGAGTTAATTTTTGTATAAGGTGTAAGGAACGGGTCCAGTTTCAGTTTTCTGCATATGGCTAGCCAGTTTTCCCAACACCATTTATCACCTAGGGAATCCTTTCCCCACTGGTTGTTTTTGTGAGGTTTGTCAAAGTTCAGATGGTTGTAGATGTGTGGTGTTATTTCTGAGGCCTCCGTTCTGTTCAATTGGCCTATATATCTGTTTTGGTACCAGTACCTTGCTGTTTTGTCTACTGTAGCCTCGTAGTATAGTTCAAAGTCAGGTAGCATGATGCCTCCAGCTTTGTTCTTTTTGCTTAGGATTGTCTTGGCTATGCAGGCTCTTTTTTGGTTCCATATGAAGTTTAAAGTAGTTTTTTCTAATTCTGTGAAGAAAGTCAGTGGTAGCTTGATGGGGATAGCATTGAACCTATAAATTACTTTGAGCATTATGGCCATTTTCATGATATTGATTCTTCCTATCCATGAGTATGGAATGTTTTTTCATTTGTTTGTGTCCTCTCTTATTTCCTTGGTTTGTAGTTCTCCTTGAAGAGGTCCATTACATCCCTTTTAAGTTTTATTCCTAGGTATTTTATTCTCTTTGCAGCAATTGTGAATGGGAGTTCACTCATGATTTGACTCTCTTTTTGTCTATTATTGGTGTATAGGAATGCTTGTGTTTTTTGCACATTGATTTGTATCCTGAGACTTTTCTGAAGTTGCTTATCAGCTTAAGGAGATTTTGGGCTGAGACGATGGGGTTTTATAAATATATAATCAGTTATTGGCAAACAGAGACAATTTGACTTCTCCTTTTCCTATATGAATACCCTTTATTTCTTTCTCTTGCTGGATTGCCCTGGCCAGAACTTCCAAAACTATGTTGAATAGGAGTGGTGTGTTGCAGGAAGTCAGGGACCCTGAATGGAGGGACCAGCTGAAGCCATGGCAGAAGAACATAAATTGTGAAGATTTCATGGACATTTATTAGTTCTTTTATAATTATACTTTTATAATTTCTTATGCCTTTCTTTACTGCTGTCTCTGAACATAATTTGTGAATATTTGATAGACATTTATCACTTCCTCAATCAATACTCTTATAATTTCCTATGCCTGTCTTTACTTTAATCTGTTAATCCCATCACCTTTATAAGCTGAGGATGTATGTCACCTCAGGACCCTGTGATGATTGCGTTATCTGTACAAATTATTTGTAAAACATGTGTGTTTGAATGACATGAAATCTGGGCATCCTAAAAAATAACAGAATAACAGCAATTTTCAGGGAACAAGGGAGATAACCATAAAGTCTGACTGCCTGCGGGGCTGAGCAGAACAGAGTCATATTTCTCTTCGCAGAAAGTGAAAAGGAGAAATATCGCTGAATTCTTTTCCAACAAGGAATAACCCTGGGAAAGGAATGCATTCCTAGGGGTGGGTCAATGGATGGCCGCTCTGGGAGTGTCTGTCTTATGCAGTTGAAGATAAGGGATGGATTATGCCCTGGTTTCCTGCAGTGCCCTCCGGCTTACTAGGATTGGGAAATTCGAGCCTGGAGAATTCTAGTCAGACCAGTTGTCTGCTCTCGAACCTGGTTTCCTGTTAAGATGTTTATCAATGACAATGCATGCCCAGCAGGACATGGAAGCTCATCAGTAATTCTAATTTCGCCCTGGCCTTGTGATCTTGCTCTGCCTTTCTACCCTTGTAATCTTTTATTGCCCTTTTCAACCATGTGATCTTTGTGACTTACTCCCTGTACATAGCCCCCTCCCCTTTTGAAATCCCTAATAAAAACGTGCTGGTTTTGTGACTCAAGGGGCATCACGGAACCTACCAATAGGTGATGTCATCCCCGAAGGCCCAGCTGTAAAATTTCTCTCTTTTGTACTCTTTGTTTCTCAGACTGGCCAACACTTAGGGAAAACAGAAAATAACCTACATTGAAATATTGGGGGCTGGTTCCCCCGATAGTGGTGAGAAAGGGCCTCCTTGTCTTGTGCTGGTTTTCAAAGGGAATGCTTTCAGCTTTTGCCCATTCAGTATGGTATTGGCTGTGGGTTTGTTATAAATAGCTGTTACTTTTTTGAGATATGTTCCATCAATACCTAGTTTATTGAGAGTTTTTAGCATGAAGGGGAATTGAATTTTATCAAAGGTCTTTTCTGCATCTATTGAGATAATCATGTGGTTTTTGTCATTGGTTCTGTTTATGTGATGGATTATGTTTATTGATTTGTGTATGTTGAACCAGCCTTGCATCCCAGGGATGAAGCTGACTTGGTCGTGGCGGATAACCTTTTTGATGTGCTGCTGGATTTGGTTTGCCAGTATTTTATTAAGGATTTTCACATCAATTTTCATCAGGGATATTGGCCTGAAATTTTCTTTTGTGTGTGTGTGTGTCTCTGCCAGGTTTTGGTATCAGGATGATGCTGGCCTCATAAAATGAGTTAGTGAGGTGTCCCTCTATTTCCATTGTTTGGAATAGTTTCAGAAGGAATGGTACCAGCTCCTCTTTGTACCTCTGGTAGAATTCAGCTGTGATCCATTTGGTCTTGGGCTGCTTTTTTGTTGGTAGTCTATTAATTACTGCCTCAATTTAAGAACTTGTTATTGTTCTATTCAGGGATTAGACTTCTTCCTGATTTAGTCTTGGGAGAGTCGATGTGTCCAGGAATTTATCAATTTCTTCTAGATTTTCTAGTTTACTTGCATACAGGTGTTTATAGTATTCTCTGATAGTAGTTTGTATTTCTGTGGAATCAGTGGTGATATCCCCTTTATCATTTTTTATTGTGTCTATTTGATTCTTTTCTCTTTTCTTCTTTATTAGTCTGGCTAGCAGTCTATTTTGTTAATCTTTTCAAAAAACCAGCTCCTGGATTTATTGATTTTTAGAAGGGTTTTCGTGTCTCTATTTCCTTCAGTGTCTTCTGCTAACTTTTGAGTTTGTTTGCTCTTGCTCTTGCTTCTCTAGTTCTTTTAATTTTGATGTTAGGGTGTCAATTTTAGGTCTTTTCTGCTTTCTCCTGTGGACATTTAGTGCTATAAATTTCCTTCTAAACACTGCTTTAGCTGTGTCCCAGAGATTTTGTTATGTTGTATCTTTGTTCTCATTAGTTTCAAAGAACTTACTCATTTCTGCCTTAATTTCTTTATTTACCAAGTGGTCATTCAGGAGCAGGTTCAGTTTCCAGGTAGTTGTGGGGTTTTGAGTGAGTTTCTTGATCCTGAGTTCTAATTTGATTGCGCTGAGGTCTGAGAATCTGTTTGTTATGATTTCTGTTCTTTTGCATTTGCTAAGGAGTGTTTTAGTTCCAATTATGTGGTCAATTTTAGAATAAGTGCAATGTGGTGCTGAGAAGAATTTATATTCTGCTGATTTGGGGTGGAGAGGTCTGTAGATACCTACTATGTCCACTAGGTCCAGAGCTGAGTTCAAGTCCTGAATATCCTTGTTAATTTTCTCTCATTGATCTGTCTAATATTGACAGTGGTGTGTTAAAGTCTCTCAGTATTATTGCATGGGAGTCTATGTCTCTTTGTAGGTCTTTAAGAACTTGCTTTATGAATCTGGGTGCTTTTGTACTGGGTGCATAAATATTTCAGATAGCTCTTCTTGTTGCATCAATCCCTTTACCATTATATAATGGCCTTCTTTGTCTTTTTCGATCTTTGTTGGTTTTTTTTTTTTTTTTTTTTTTTTT
>NC_037683.1:57794876-57899099 GCF_003255815.1 Theropithecus gelada | reverse complement strand
ATAACCCCCAATGCAACCCCTCCCCCACCCCCCCTCCCCATGATAGGCCCCGGTGTGTGATGTTCCCCTTCCCGAGTCCAAGTGATCTCATTGTTTAAAGTCTGTTTTATCAGAGACAAGGATTGCCACCCAGGCTTTACTTGGCTTTCCATTTGCTTGGTAAATATTCCTCCATCCTTTTATTTTGAACCTGTATATGTCTTTGTATGTGAGATGGGTCTCCTGAATACCACACCAATGCATCTTGTCTCTTTATCCAATTTTGCAATCTGTGTCTTTTAATTGGGGCATTTAGCCCATTTATATTTAAGGTTAATATTGTTATTAACCTTAATTATAATGAGGTTATTATAATATTGTTATTAACCTTAATTTGATCCTGTCATTATGATGCTAGCTGGTTATTTTGCCTGTTAGTTGATGTAGTTTCTTCCTGGTGTCAGTGGTCTTTACAATTTGGTATATTTTTGCAGGGACAGGTATCGGTTTTTCCTTTCCATGTTTAGTGCTTCCTTCAGGAGCTCTTGTAAGGCAGGCCTGGTGGTCACAAAATCTCTCAGCATTTGTTTGTCTGTAAAGGATTTAATATAAAATGTATGTATGTAAAGTGTTTAATTCTGGGCTTTGAGTGTTTCTATTAGCAGAATAATGTGTATTGTACTCATTAAGTAATCTCTCATTACCCACCACCCTCCCAACCTCCCTCCTTCTGAGTCTCCAGTGTCTATTATTCAACACTCTATGGCCATGTGTACCCATTATTTAGCTCCCACTTCTGAGAGACACATGGTATTTGACTTTTCGTTTCTGAGTTGTTTGACTTTAGATAATGGCCTCCAGTTTTATCCATGTTGCTGCTGAAGACATAATTTCATTCTTTTTTGTGACTGAATACTACTGCATTGTTTATATGTTATTTTCTTATAGAATTTAAGGTATTATTTATGTATTTTTTCTCTATCTATGTAGTTTTTGCTCTGTTGCCCAGGCTAGAGTACAGTGGCGTGATCATGGCTCCCTGCAGCCTTGATCTCCTGGGTTCAAGCCATCCTCTTGCCTCAACCTCCTAAGTAGCTGGGACTACAGGAATGTGCCACGACATGTGGCTAATTTTTTAATTTTATTTTTGTAGAGATGGGGTCTTGCTATGTTGCCTAGGCTAGTCTCGAACTGCTGGGCTCAAGCAATTCTCCCACCATGGTCTCCCAAAGTGCTGGAATATAGGAGTGAGCCACTGTTCACAGCTGGTCTCCATATTTAATATTTTGTTTCTCTCAAGTGTGGCAAATCTCTTTCCCAGTTTGTGACTTGCACTTCGTTTTTGATTAATTTATTCATCTTTTGTAATTTACTTTTTAAAGTCTTATTTCAATAATCATTCCCTACCTCAAGATCATAAAAATATTCTGCTTTATTTTCCCCCTACATATGTGGGTTTCAAACATTGATAATTAATTTTTGCAAACGGTTTAATCCTATTTCATTTATTTTTTGATATGGACAATCATTTTTTCAGCACCACTTTTTAAACAATTAGTTTTTTCCAGGTGACTGCGAAGACACTTCTGTCAAGTATCAAGTTTTCATTTTCTGAGGATCTATTTCTGGACAATGTATTCTATTAGACTGCCTATTTGCCCATCAGAGTTCCTGTGCCACTCTGTATTAATTATTCTAGTTTCAATATAAGTTCTAATATATACTAGGGCAACACTCTCTGCTTCCTTCTTTTTCCTCCACTCTTTGTCCTTGTCCTCTTTCTTGTCCTCCTTTTCAATTTTTTTTTGTTTATTCTTAGGTTTTAATATTTTCATGTACATTTTAAACTCTATTTCAAGAGCTTGTCAAATTCCTTTAAATTTTTAAAAAATCTTCCTGAAACTTGACTGAAATTTCATTGAATCAATAGATAACTTTGTAGGGAATTGATATCTATCTTTATGACATTGAGTCGTGTTATCCTATTATAGAATATGATATCTCTATTTAGGTCATATTTAATTAAAATGGTCAGTATAAAATATTAATAATAACTACTGTAGACCTTCAGATACAAGTTTTTGTGCAGACACATATGTCCAGTTCTCTTGGGAATATACATAGGTAAGAAATTGCAGGTTCATATGGCTTAACTATGTTTAACTTTGAGAAACTGCCAAACTATTTCCTAAGTAGCTGCACCATTTTGCACTCTTACCAGCTATGCATGAGGCTTTTAATTTCTCCACATGGTTGTCAACACTTATTATTATCTTCTTTTAGATCATAGTGATTCTAGTGAGTGGGAAGTGGTACATCATTGTAGTTTTAATTTGTGTCTACTTGATGACTAATTTTGAGTATCTTTTGAGTATATATAGAGAGATATATATATAACATCTACATGTATATATAGATATATATAACATCTATATGTATATATAGATATACATATCTACATATAGATATACATAATACATATCTCTATATAGATATATAACAGCTATAATGTAGTTATATATAACATGTAGATACACACATATAGACATATATATAATTTGCACACATCTCCGATTCTATGGCTTTTTTTTTTTTTTAAACTTTCTTGATGGCATTCTTTGTAGTATAAAAAATTTTAATATTGATGGAGTCAACTTATCTATTTTTATTAGGTTGTTTGTACTTTTGGTGTCATATCAGATAAACTACTGCCTAAGCCAAGATCACAAAGATTTATTCTTATGCTTTTTCCTAAGAGTTTTATAGTTTTATTTCTTATATTTATAAGAAATATAAAGCTCTGTGATTTGTATTGAGTTAATTTTTATATCTGGTGTGAAGTAGGAACAATTTTTATCATACTTTAACTCTTTAGATATAATTTTTTAAAATTATTTTAACATAATAGCCGATTTAAAATCTGTTTCTAATATATTTACAGTCTGGGCTTTTGTAGAAATAGTTTCTGTTAATTATTTTCTCCCCTGTGTGTTGCTCATACTTTCCTGCTTCTTTGGGTGTCTTAAATTTTTTTGGTGAAACTGAACATTTAAAATAAATAATGTGGTAACTCTGGAAATTGCCCCCCACCTCCAGGGTTTGTTATTATTATTTGTTGCAGTTAGTTTGTTTAGTGACATTCCTGCACTAATTCTGTAGCCTGCGTTTTTTGTTTTAATTGACTACTGTTGTCTCTGCCTCATAAGCCTAATGGTCAGCTCATGATTGAATAGAAATTTCCTAAAATGTCCTATATCCTAAGTCTCCCAGCCTTTGCTGAGGGGCTGTGTCTCTGTGTGTGTGTGTGTGTGTGTGTGTGTGTGTTGCAAAATGTCTTGAATGCTCCAACTGGCAGTCTACAATTCTGCCTTAGCTTTAACTTTCTTCTTGTGCAGGGACTCAAGGTGAGCCAGAGGTGAGAAATTATATGTTCTTAGGTCTTTCTTGGGCACGTACACAACCCTTCAAATGTTTGTGGTTTTCTAGATTCCAGTAATATGTCAGAACTTTTAAAGGTCCCTATGGACACTTTGTTTCCCATTTTTTATTCCCTTTTCAATTTTTCGGTCATCCCCTTGTTAGCCCAACTGGTAACCCTGCCTTAGTTAGCCATGAAGTTGAATAATTGCCAGTGATTTTTTTTTTTTTTTTTTTTTTTTGACAAATACCTTGGGATAGGTCAGTTTGCAAAGACTGATCTCTGAGTTAGGTCAAATAATGATAAACCCTGAAAATGGTGCTTTTCAAGTGCTGCTAGTCAGGTCAGATATTTTCTTTAGGGTTAGATCGTTAGGGAGCTCCAAACCCATTCTCCCTTCTCTAATGGCTACTAGGCTCAAGGTTTTCACAGTTATCATCATTGCGAGGCTGTTGGTTTTTAAGGCTACTGCAGTGCTAGAAAAAGGAGATAGGATTAGGGCAAGTTAAAATGCCACAAAATTTGCTCTTCTTACTGAATTTTAGCTGCTTTCGTTGAATGAACATTCACTGAATTGCTGCAGTTTTTAATTTATGGCATTTTGAAAAAGTTGATTTTGATAATTTTTGCAAGTGTTCTTTCTCATTGCTTTTATGAAGAGATGGATTTTCAGAGTTCCTTACTCTGTCATTCTGATAACAGAGTATCTAATATACTATTTTTAAATTTGTTGTTTTTGTTATACTCTTAATTTTGAAAACAATTTACAATGAAGATAATAGAGCTTGACATAAATAAATATGAGAGACATCAATATACCTAGCTTTTATAATTAACCAATATTAATCTTTTTATCATGGTTGTACTCTTTTGAAATCTACTAATAATATAAGGTTGTCATGATTCAATTATTTGGTTGTTTCTGTCCTGAAAAGTTACCTATCTTAAGAAGCACTTGGACTGGGCATGGTGGCTCACGCCTGTAATCTTAACACTTTGGGAGGCTGATGTGGGTGGATCACGAGGCCAGGAGTTCAAGATCAGCCTGGCCAAGATGGTGAAATCCAGTCTTTACTAAAAATACAAAACTAGCCTGGTGTGGTGGTGGGCACCTGTAATCCCAGCTACATATTTTTAATGTCCCTGACTTTCAATCTTCTAATTTATAAAATAGGAACCATAACATACACCTCATAGGATTATGTTGAAGATGAAACAACACAATGTATATAATGCTCTTTCTTCAATAAATAGTGCCTATTATTATTTAAAATTGAAGCAGTAGTTTAAATATAATTTCAGTTGGAGGAAATTAGCAGGTGAGATGGTTTATTCTTGTCAGAAATTTAACATCCTCCCACCTCTTTCAGTTGGTTACTTTGAAATTTTCCATACTTCCTCTTCTGCTGTGATTCTTTTGAGGGGGCATCATTTATTTGTATATTTCAGTTCCAAACCACAGGAAAATGTCCTGTTGATAGCATCTTCAATCAATTTCTTGGTCTACTTCTTTCTTAGGGCAAGGAAGCCCTGGGTAGGTTACTTTTTAATTCAACTTGAGCAGTAGTGGGCTTACTACTTCATGTAACACATCACTTCTACAAATTTACCTTGCATGTCAGGGATAAATGCAGGTGTTTCACAGAATGTTATCTATCTTTACCTAAATTTCTGTAACCACTAGTAGATAGCAATAACATCAAATGTCAAAATATTAATTGCTTTTGTATTTCCCAACATCACATTGTGCAGTTACTTAGTAATTGGTGTTAAAATTATCTGGTAGGTAAAATGAAAAAGATATTACTGTTATATTTTGAGGGGTGCTTACAGAAACAATGAATAACAAAAATTAAATTAAGCAAAATGTACAAGCAAACATTTAAATCATTTTCACAATTAGAATTTAAAACATTTCACATGATCTTGCTTTGGGGATTAACAATAAAAAATTGCTCAGATATTTTACTTAGCTATTTTTGAAATCCTATCTGTGTACTTGATGAGCAAATATTTATGGTAAAATCACAATCTTTGCTACTAATCTTTAACTTTAAATTGCCACATGCAAAATTTGGGAGGAGTAGGATACATAGAGAATATCTATTTTTAAAGAAAGTGTGTGGATTTTGTTAGTCTAAATGTTATTGTTCTTCCCAAGGATGAGGGCATCCCCTTAGTCTAGCCCTCTGGGTTATGACGATGATCATTCATGTTATATATACGTGTGATTTGCTTCCTTGGACCAGTGGCCATTTTTAGAAGTTATCAATTTCCCTGTGTTCTTACTTTACTTCCCATCTCCATTTAGTTAGTGATTTAAGGAAAGAGTTATTTTCTATCATATTTTTTATTGGTGATTTGAAGAATTTTATAGGATCCAAAATGTTACTGTTTTTTTCCCCAAGGCTGAAGAAATTAGAATGTAAGCCCAGAATATGTGTAGAAAAGAAGCTAATCAGAGTAGAGCACCAGACTCAAATATCATAGGCCAGAATGGTCACATATCTGGGTCTATAATTATTTTGCAAGTGGCATCTACAGTGCTTTCACTAGGAACAAAATAAATTTTGCTCTCAAATGTAATTGGGAGTGAAGGTAGTATTTGTATAGGACTACAATGGTTCAGATATATTGATGAAAAGTTCTTCACACATTACTTAAGTTTTACTCCACTCCTGAGAGGCAGTCATTAATATTTTTCTTTTTTTTTTTTCAGATGAGAATTTTTTTTTCTTAGGTTAAATATTTTCTTATAAGTCATATCACTAGTAAAGATAGAGCCAACCTAGCTCTACCAAATACCTAATTCCATGTCATTTTTGATATGTTTTCTTTCTTTTTTTTTTTTTTTTTTTTTTTTTTTTTGAGATAGAGTCTTGGTCTGTCGCCCAGGCTGGAGTGTAGTGGCACAATCTCGGCTCACAGAAACCTCTGCCTCCTGGATTCAAGTGATTCTCCTGCCTCGGCCTCATGAGTAGCTGGGATTACAGGCAGGCTACTATGCCTGGCTAATTTTTGTATTTTTGGTAGAGACGGGGTGTCATCATGTTGGCCAGGCTGGTCTTGAACTCCTGACCTCAGATGGTCCACTTGCCTCAGCCTCCCAAAGTGCTGGGATTATAGGTTTGAGCCACTGTGCCCAGCCCATTTTTGATATATTTTCTTGAGAGTCATATATAAATGTCAGATTAAGGAGGTAAATTAACACTTTTATAAAATGAAAAATATTAAGGAGAACATTCATGCAGTTTTTAGCATAGAAGTATGTAGTTCAGATAGTGACAGTGATATTTTTACCAAATATTCATAGGTAAGGAAATAAAATTCAAACAGTGCTACTTTTCCCTAATTCTACTTCCTCCAGTCTTCAAATGTAAAGAATTTAATGTAATATTTAGTTGGTTATAAAACAAAAATCCCTAAATATATGTTCTATTTCTGCTACATAGAATGGCTATGTTTCCAAATGTAAAGAGCCTATTGAACATCTAACTTAATAAGAGGAATTTTTTTTTCTTCATGAGGACACTTATAATTCTCATGATTTTACAGTTTATTTCCCCTACAGATCCAGAGTTCTCTTGGAGTAACTATTGAACAAGTAGAGTACATTTATTGAGTATCTGCTTATGGTTGATAATTTCTTTGTCTCATCCAGATCCACTCTACACTCTTTTCTGTCTTGTTCTGTGTTCCGGGAGGGTAACCTTTTTATAAAGTGCATCAATGGGATCTCCTGCTCTCTGGCTTCTTGACGGAATTTTCCAGTGGCAGTCACTATCAGGAGAATGGAGGCCTAGAGAAGAGTTAAGATTGGGTTATGCTTTTCTTTGATTTGTTTTCTGCCATGGCTCCACAGGGTTGGTTGAATCTTGTCTATAACAGACCACTGCTCCTATAGCTATAGTTAGTCTATTAAGGTTCCAGCAACTTCTCCCTCCCCGTTTTTTGCATAATTGCGTAATAGTAATTATAACTTGTAGGTTTCCCTTACAACTGTCTATACTTTTGTAAATCGTCCCTTTATTATCCCATTTGAGTGCAAAATCTGCTTCCTACCAGAAGCCTGACTGGTACACAGCTAAATATTGAAAAATGTATTAGCCTCTGTACTCTAGACAGAACAGAGGGGTAATTCTTAGGGAAGAGACATTACTAACAAGCAAAGAACAGATACCAGGCATTTGCAATGAAACATACAAGTACAAATTAACATGGCCAACAGTTCCAATAATTGAGTGTGGAGATGGAAAAAAGAAAAACTGGAGTTAGTGAGATTTATTGAATCTTCAAAAGTACACATTTGGTAGAGTAAAGCTAAATATTGGTAGAGTAAAGCTAAATATTACAAAACACTGGCCAGGAGCGGTAGCTCACGCCTGTAATCTCAGCACTTTGGGAGGCCGAGCTGGGTGGATCACGAAGTCAGGAGATCGAGATCATCCTGGCTAACATGGTGAAACCCATCTCTACTAAAAATACAAAAAAATTAGCAGCCAGGCGTGGTGGCGGGTGCCTGTAGTCCCAGCTACTCGGGAGGCTGAGGCAGGAGAATGGCGTGAACCCAGGAGGCGGAGCGTGCAGAGATCTTGCCACTACACTCCAGCCTGGGCGTCAGAGCGAGACTCCGTCTCAAACAACAACAACAGCAACAACAAAGTATTGCCCTCAGTATACATTCTAAGCAATTTGGTTCTCAAGGTATAAGACATTTCCTGATAAGAATAACAGAATTGGATCATCTTTGATATAGACATTCAGTAATTGATCTTAGAGTATAATACATGGGAGTTACTTCTCTCCCTAGGATACTGAGTGATATCATGCTCACGGAATTTGCTATTTGGGTGGTATAGCTTTTATGGAACTTGACCATTGAGTGGTACTCTGCTTTGGAAGTTAAATTCTGGGTGATATAGCCTTTATAGAATTTAATCTTTGGGTGGTGCATTCTTTGGGAATTTGACCTTGAGTGGTACAGTTCTTATCTAATTTGACCTGTAAAGTCATTGGATGAATATTAAATGGGATATGCACTACAATATTCGACAAAGTCATAACTCAAATCTAAAAAAGCACTTGAACTTCGAGTTTATGAAGAATTTTAAAATGATAATAAGATAGACGATCCAATTTAAAACATAGACAACATAGTTAAATAGTTTGCCAAAGATGTACCAGTGCAAACAGGAACATGAAAAGATGCTCAATATCATTGGTTATTAGAAAAATGCAAATTAAGTCCGAATTGAGATACCGCCATAGACCTGCTAGAATGGGTAAAATTAAAAAGATTGAGAATAGCAAGTGATTGTGAGGTTGTGATACAACTGAAAGCCTCTTATGTTGGTGTCAGGAATGCAAAAACGATACAACCACTTTGAAAAACAGCATTTGCAGTTTTTTCTTATAAAGATCAAACATATTTTGTCATATGATTTAACAATCTTACTTCTAAGTATTTACCAAAAGAAATACAAACAGGTTTACACAAAGACCTGAACTCAAATGTTCATAGAGGCTGTAATCATAACAACCCAAACCTGGAAACAAACGTAATGTTCATCAAATAACGAATGGATACTTTAATATTCATATAATGCAATGATACCCAGCAATAAATAGGAATGGACTACAAATACCTGAGATAACATGGATAAATTTCAGAAGTATGATGCTAAGTGAATAAAGTCAGGTATAAAACATCACATACTGTATGATTCCATTTATATTACATTCTATAAAGGCAAACTTATATGGAAAGGAAACAAATTAGTGATTACCAGAGGCTGGAGATTTGGGGGAGCAGGTATTGACCACAAAGGAAAATAAAGGAACTTTTCTAGATGATAAAAATGTTCTGATTCTTGATGGTGGTTACATGACTGTACATGTTTATCGAAACATCAAACTATAAATTTAAAATAGTGGGCCTTATTGTATGTAATTATAATTCAATAAACCTGATCAAGAAAAGGTAAAAAGTTAGGCAGTTTACTCTATGATAATAGGTAAGTATTCAGTTCCTCTCTGAAGTTGTTGATGGTATATTTTGATATTGGGCATATTTCAGTGCAATTCAGCTTGTTTGAAATTTGAAGCACTGAAGGATATAAGATTATTTACACTCTGAATGGTGTGTTATTGGAAAAGTAGAGTATGTGAATAGAGTTTATTTCTTTTGCTAAAAACCTTACTTATTTGCTCTTATGCGATGAAAATACCTGTGCATATTATGAGTGATAGATTAAGATGAAGTAGAGAAATTCTAAGAGAGGAGGAAAGACTGACAGTCAAGGGTCCTTGAAAATGATAATTTCCAATTAAGGAAAATAAGCAATTCAAAGAACTATATCCAACAAAGACCATTTTGCATAAATTTAAACCAATCAGACTTAAAAGTTCCTTTTGGAGTTACCTGGAAGGGCTCAGAAGGCACCCTCACAATGACCAGATTAAATTAAATTTGTATTTGTCCTCCATACAATCAGAGGTAACTAAAACCACTTTTTTTTCTTAATGGTGGTGGAGGAATTCATATCAAAATATCAAATAAATCCTTCAAGTGATATTTTTTAAACAGTGGAAATTTTGAAGACAAGAAACGCCACAACTTTAAAAAGATAACCTTTTTGCATTACTGACTTCAATCTCATAATGCCATTGTGACCTTATTACTACCTAAAATCAATCCTGAATAGTTCATTTTTATATTTTACTTTAGTGTTTTACTTAAAAATTGTCAAAATTACATTTTATGAAAGAGAACTCCTGTGTTTTGAATGCCTACTGTTGGTTACATATTGACACTTCCCCTCTATTTCTTGATCTTCCTCAAAATTTTGTGAGATACGTAGAGAAATCTAAGGTTGACATGTAAAGCAACTAGCCCAAATTTACATAACTTAGTGAGGAACAAAGGTAACGTTGAACCCACCCCATCAGACTTTAAACAGAAGGCATTTTCAACTATATCCTATAGAAAATAGAAAAGAAAAAGGGAAATTTGCAAAGTAAAAAGAAGACTATGTAAAATTTAATTTTCCCAGGTTGCGACTCTTCCAAGATTCCATAAAAACTTTCAAAAGCAATTGAAATCACGTACCTTCATGTGATGAACACAATTTATAAGTGATTACTTAACTTTTCTTAAAATGTCAATTTAGCTATGCAGTGATTAATTGAAAACTGACCAGACAGAAAATAAGCACATTGGAATCCAGAGGAGGGAAAAAAAGCATGACCTCAGCATTTGTGTTTGAACTCCCAATGTTAGTGTACCATTATACTTTCCATTTTAAAAGAAAATATATTTTATTCATACTCTGAATACAAATACCTTGAAAATTAAAATATTATTTTGAAAGAGTTAAAGATTCACATATGCTACTGTATTAAAAATATTTTAATCAGATTGTCAATAAAATTTAAAAGTTTAGTTTGTAAATACAAACATAAATGCATTTTCACCAATTCTTTTTTCTAGTAGATCTTTGATTTCTGTCCTTCCTGACATCAGTTTCTTTTTTTTCAAAAAAATTCTTTAAATTTTCTTAATATTCAAATAGTATTTTAAAATGTTTACGACAGATTGAACTTCTCCCCAACTTTACTTTTAGTTATGATCATTTACTCCAGTTGTTCCCAAATTTGTATTTAAATTGTTATAAGTTTTAATGTAAACCTTTAATTATTAACATGGAAGTGTAATCACAACATAATGTGGCACAAGAAAGCAGTTTGTAGGTATTATATACTAGTATGCCATTTTTATTTAAAATGTATTCCAAATATTTGGGAAGAGTATATAATAAATTATTAACAGTGTTTATTAGCATATATTTTCTGTTTTTTTAATAAGCAAAACAATTTTAATCACTGAAACAAGAAAAGTATTTAAAATAGCACCTAGAATAGTATTTGGCTATGCTCTGGTGTTAGGATGTTTACTTTTGAGGATTTTGATTTCAGTTGCTCCTATGTTTGGAGCACTGATGTTAGATTCAACCTATCTTCTTCATATTTCCTACTTTCAATTCCTTTGCAAATATGTACTTGGGTTGGTATTAAGTTTGGGATTTGAGGCAAAGAACTATCAGGTTTTAAAACAACAGAATTCCATTTGAAAGAAGATTGCCATTAGTGTCTCCCCTTGGTTTTATTTATGTTTTCAGGGATGTGGTCACTCAGCACATGTATATAGGGTAAATGCAAAACATAATATAATACTAGGGCAGATGAATGCAACTACTACAATTCAATGGAGAAAGTTCTGTGTTCATAGTAAGTTTCTTTCTTCAGAATCTCAAACCCTTGCTGTCTGTCCACTGATAAGAACTGTAGGCTAGTTTAGGTAACCTAAGACATACAGCTGCACTTTATTTCACTGAATATTATTTTCCTCTCTCTTTTCACTTTTAAGGCTCAATCCTATGCCTCTGGAATCCTAGTATAATTCCTTCTGTATTTGTTTCTGAATATGTTCCTTTGCAGTAGTCTCTCCATTCATATGGATGAATGTCACTCTGGATAGAGGAAGGGCAATCCCAGACAATCATACACGTAAAACCAAATGTCCTTCATTTTTTCCAGAGGGATTCTGGATTTTCCATAGAGGATCAATGCTACTTCTTTGGCATCTTCATCACCCAGGAATGTATAGCCTGTGTTTGCCAGCGATTTACAAAAATGCAAAGTTTTGTCCCCCATTTCCTACAAATAACGTTTTATTGGTTATGCTTTTTCAAAGCATTGATCTCCTTACTGTGTAACACTCAACTCAATTCAGTTGAAATATTACAGAGTTTCACACTCTTAACTAACTCTAAATATCAATTTGAGGGTAAAGGAAAATAATGAAAGGAATCACAATTTAGTGAAAAGAGCACAGGCTTTAGGGTCAGACAGATCTGGGTCTGAGTTACCTCTCTTCTCCTTCACTGTATGACTCTGGTCGAATCATATGACCCATATGAGACTCAGTTTCCTCATCTGCAAAGGGCAGACTGTGATACCATCTACAGTGAGGATTGACAGTGCATGCAGAATATCTGACGCACTATATGGTAGCTACTATTGGAATTTATGAATGTGGAAGTATTTTATAATTTGCCAAGTGCTTTAGAAGTGAGGAGTTAAGACTCTCCTTCTGAAAACTTTGCATCTTGATTCTTCTCAGATTCATATGCCTGAAGCACCAAACTGCCTGGCATTTACCAAAATCCATAATCATTTCCCCTTTTGTTTCATTTATTTTGGAACTGTAGTTACTGACTTCTCCTCTTCTTTTCTCGCCACCTCTCCACCCCAGTGGAGCTCCTTGTCTGAATTTTGCTTGAGCACTCTGTATATGTTTCCATGCACAGATGTATATGTTTAAGTGTGTATCTTTTCTCCCCAAGCAGCACTTAACACCGTACCTTGCTCATGATGCTTTGCTCCTTACTGCATGTTGATATTGGGTTTGAACAGAAAATATATGGTCTATAGACTTTGGCTTGGTTATATACTGGCTGTCATGAAGGGATTTGGAATGAACTTGAGAGTTCAATCTGGTTTGAGTTCTGGCACTGACATTGACCATCTCTGGGGACTTGCTTAATATATCAGATTTTTTTTTTTAACTCTAGAGGACACAAATTAGATTATGGTTGAGAGAACTGTTAAAGATCTGCCTTGGGACAGAGTATTTTCTTACATATGTTAATTTGGATTCCTCTCTGTAACCTCCTCCCCAGATTAGATATTTCTTTTTATATTATATTTTAATTTTCTTCCATGGTAGCATAACCCTTGTCACTTGCTTCACTTTTGTCTACCCACTCAAGTGTCAGCACCTCACACAATTTAAAAATAGAGATGTTTGGGCTGTTTATTTTTATGCTTGCGTGTTTTAGGGGCAAGTGGGTGGGAACACTGCATCCTAAATTGTCACATTTCAAAGAAAGTCTTAGTGAATGTATAAAAGTTGTAAAATAAAATGAAGTTTTTATCTTCCTATAGTGGACATTATGATTGCCTATCCAGCATTCATTATCCCCTTTGCTTTTCCATAAGGATACCCTCAAATTTTCAGGTAGCTGCCCTTCCATCATATATTAGTCTGTTCTCATGCTGCTAATAAAGACATTACTGAGACTGGGTAATTTATAAAGGAAAGAAATTTAATGGACTCACGGTTCCACATGGCTGGCGAGGCCTCACATCATGGCAGAAGACAAGGAGCAAAAGGGCATCTTACATGGCAGCAGGCAAGAGAGAACATGTGCAGGGGAACTCTGCTTTATAAAACCATCAGATCTCATAAGACTTATTCACTATCACAAGAACAGCATGAAAAAGACCCACCCCAATGATTCAGTTACCTCCCACTGGGTCCCTCCCATGACACCTGGGAATTATGGGAGCTACAATTCAATATGACATTTGGGTGCGGACACAGCCAAACCATATCATATCATGTTGTCCAAGTGCTTCAGACAGGCTACTACAACCAGACTCCTTGGAGAAGGTTGTGTTTGGTCTAAGACTCATCAAGCTCACCCTTTTAGAAAGAATTGTTCAGGAATATAGGCCTAGCCAGGCAGCCTGAATCAGTTCCTCTGTTAGGCAGGGATATGGGATATATATGGGGTTGGTGAATGCAAGGGAGCAGGGTTGTTTGGAACTTTAAGGAATTAGTTTTATGACCCAGAAGAGATCAGAAGTACTTTTCTCTCTTCTTTTAGATTTCAAGTTCTGTGACTATGAAGCTGAAAAGTGTCATAGCCATTTTTTTCTGTCACCAAGGAAGCTCTTTTGAACCAACTCAGATGAGAGGACAGTGAAGGGGAGTCCAGAGAAATAAAATGGAAATACTGGGTTCAGCCTAACCTGAGACCTAGCCTGCCTTGTGGCTTGCACTTAAGAGAGTTTAAGCCTTGTTATTTAAGTCAGTTTGAGTCAGGGTTTGTGATATATGCATCTAAAAGCTTCTTAACGTGATATATAATTTTAAAACTGAGGTTTTTTCCTAGAGATAAAAATGTGGTCTAGATTAGTTCTGTCCAATATTACTTTCTGAGATGATATAAATGTTCCATATAAGTGTAGACAGTATTCAAATGTAGCTATAGAACAATTAAAAAGTGGCTAGTACAACCCAGGAACTAAATTTCTAATTTTATTTAGTTCTTCCCATTTTATTAATTTTATTTTTTATGGATACATAATAGATGTACATATTTTGGGGTACATGTGAATATTTAACACATTCACATAGTTTGTAAAGATCAAGTCGGTGTAATTGGGATAGTATTACCTTAAATATTTGTCTTTATGCTAGAAACATTTCAATTACTCTCTTCTAGCTATTTTGAAATATACAATAGATAACTGTGAACTATACTGATCCTACTGATCTGTCAAATACTAAGTCTTTATTTCTTCTATCAAACTATATGTTTGTACCTATTGACCTCTCTTCACCTCTCCTCTCCTCTACCCTTTCTAACCTCTGATAATCACCAGTGTACTCCTATCTTTGTGAGATTTGATATTTTAGCTTTCCTATATCATTGGAACATGCAATATTTGTCTTTCTGTGTCTGGCTTATTTCACTTTACAACTGCCATTTCCATCCATGTTACTATCAATGACAGAATTCCATACTTTTTATGACTAAATAATATTCCATTGTGTATATATACCACATTTTTTTTTATCCGTTAGTCCATCAATGGACACTTAGGTTGAGTCTATATTTTGGCTGTTGTGAATGATTCTGCATTAACCATAGGAGTGCGGATATCTCTTTGATATACTGATTTCCTTTCTTTTAGATATATAAGTGGTAGTGGAATTGCTAGATCATATGTAGATCAATTTTTAGGTTTTTGAGAAACCTCTGTACTATTCTTCATAGTTGTTGTAGTAGTTTACATTCCCACCAGCAGTGTACAAGGGTTCCCTTTTCTCCACATTCTCACCAGCATCTGTTGTTCTGTCTTTTTTATAAATACTATTCTAACTGGGTGAGACGAGATCTCATAATAGTTTTGATTTTCATTTCACTGACGATTAGTAATGTTGAGTACTTTTCCATGTCTTCTCTTGAGAAATGTCTATTCAGACCTTTTGCCTATTTTCAAAATAGATTGGCCAGGCGTGGTGGCTCACACCTGTAATCCCAACACTTTGGGAGGCTGAGGTGAGCAGATCATGAGGTCAAGAGATCGAGACCATCCTGGCCAACATGGTGAAACTCTGTCTCTACTAAAAATACAAAAAATTAGCTGGGTGTGGTGGTGTGTGTCTGTTGTCCTAGCTACTCAGGAGGTTGAGGCCGGAGAATTGCTTGAACCCAGGAGGCAGAGGTTGCAGTGAGATCATGTCACTGCCCTCCAACCTGGCGACAGAGTCTCAAAAAAAATATTATTTTTATGATCTTTTGGTATTGAGTTGTTTGGGCTTCTTATACATCCTGGTTATTAATCCCTTGTCATATGGATAGTTTGAAAATGTTTTCTTGCATTCTGTGGTTGTTTCTTCACTTTGCTAATTGTTTCCATTGCTGTGCAGAAGCATTTAAGCTTGATATAATCCCATTTGTCTATGTTTGCTTTGGTTGCCTGTGCTTTGAGATCCTGCCCAAACAATCTTTGCCTATATCAATGTCCTGGAGCACTTCTTAATGTTTTCTTCTTGTAGTTTTTTAGTTTTAGATCTTGCCTTTAAGTCTTTAATCTATTTTGATTTTATTTTTGTGTATGGTGAGAGACAGGGATTTAGTTTGATTCTTCTACATATTGTTATGCAGTTTCCCCAGCACATTTAGTGAAGAGACTCTCCTTTACCCATTGTATGTTCTTGGCACTTTTGTTGAAAATGAATTGGTTGTAGTGGAGAGAGGCAGAGCAAGATGGAGGAATAGAATGTTCCACAGATCATTCCCCACATAAGGACACCAATTTAACTATCTACGCAGAAAAACAAACAAACAAAACTACCTTTAGAAGAACCAGAAGTTAGATGAGCCCTCATAGTAGCCAGTTTTATGTTTGTATCACTGAAAGAGGCACTGAAGAGATAGGGAAAACAGTCCTGAACTGCTACCCTTCCCCATCCCCCATAGCAGCAGTATGGTGCAGAGAGCACAGCAATTGTGAGGCCATGAATTCAATGCTATCCTGTTAGAGCAGAAAGAAAAACCCAGACCAAACTCAGCTGATGACTGCCCATGGAGGGAACATTGTAACCATCCCCAGCCAGAGGGGAATCCCAGCAGTTGGAACTTGAGTTACTACAAACCTTGCCACTGAGGGATACAGTCCTCTCTGTCTGTAAATGAATTTGAAAGGCAGTCTAGGACATTAAAACTGCAAAACTTAGGTGAGTCCTAGTTCTGAACTAGGCCCAGAGCCAGTGGACAGCAACATACTGAGATAGTAGCTGAGGCGGCTAAGGGGGTGCTGTTGTCACCTCCCCTAACCTCAGGCTGCACAGTTCATGGCTCCAAAAATGACCGCTTCTTTCTGCTTGAGGAGAGGATGAGAAGAGTGGAGAGGACTTTGTCTTATGTCTTGGATACCAGCTCAGCCACAGCTGGATAGGGCACCAGTTAGAGTTGTGAGGCCTCTGTTCCAAGGCTTTGCTCCTGGATAACATCTGTAAACACACCCTAGGCCAGAAGTGAATATGCTGTCTTAAAGGAAAGGACCCAGTCCTGGCAGCATTCATCAGCTGCTTGCTAAAGAATCCTTGTGTCCCCGTATAATAAGCATCAATACCCAGGTAACTACATCAAGGGCCTTGGGTGAGACTCTGAGACTTGCTGGCTTCAGGTGAGACTCACATTACCAGCTATGGTGGCTATGGGGCAAAATTCCTGCTTTGGAAAAGCAGAGGGAAAAGTAAAAGGGACTTTGTCTTGCATCTTAGATACCAACAATGGCCACAGGGAAGTAGAGCACCAGGTGGGCTCTTGGGGTCCCCAACCCCAGGACTTGACTTTTAGATGTCAGTTCTGGACAAGCTGACTTAAGAGCCTTTGGGCCTTAAGGAACATCAGAGGTACTCTGGCAGTCCTCTTGTGACTTAAGGTGGTGTTGGCTACTGCATGAGGCTCCTCTGCTTTTGGAAAGGGGAGGGAAGAATGGGAAGGACTACATCTTCCGGTTTGAGTGTCAGCTCAGTGGCAGTACAACAGAACACCAGGTGGAGTTCTAAGGTTTTTGACTCTAGTCCCCGACTCCTGGATGGCACCTCTGGACCCGCCTGGGACCTGAGAGACCTCACCACCCTGAAGGGAAAGACAGAGTCCTGCCTGGCTTTGCCACCAGCTGATTGTAGGACCCCAGGGCCTTGAGCAAACATAGAAAGTAGCCAGGGGGTGGTTACAGCAAGCCTTGGGCAAGACCCAGTGCTGTGCTGGCTTCAGGTCTTACCCAGTGGAATCATAGTTGTGTTGGCTACAGGGATGCTTGTTACTCCACCCCCAGATTTAGGTGGCTCAAAACAGAGAGAGAGAGAGAGAGAGAGAGAGAGAGAGAGAGAGAGAGACTGACTCTATGTTTGGGAGAAAGTAAGGGAAGAAAACAAGAGTTTCTGCCTGATTATCAAGATAATTCTTCTGGATCTTGTCCGAGACTGTCAAGGTGGCACCTCTATGAGTCTGCAAGAACCACAGTGCTACTGGACTTGGGGTATCCCCTAAAGCACATATAGTTTTGATCACAACACCTAAGTCATTTCAAATATCTGGAAAGCCATCCCAAGAAGGACGGATACAGATAAACCTAGACAGTGAAGACTACAATAAATACGTAACTCTTCAATGCCCAGACACCAAAGAACATTTACAAGCATCAACACTATCCGGGAAAATGTGACCTCATGAGATGAGCTAAATGAGAGACTGGGGACCAATCCTGGAGAAACAGAGATATTTGAATTTTCAGACAAAAAAATTCAAAATAGTGTTATGGAGGAATCTCAAAGAAATTCAAGATAACACACAGAAGGCATTCAGAATTCTATTAGATAACTGTAACAAAGAGATTGAAATAGTTAAACAGAATCAAGTAGAAATTCTGGAGCTAAACAATGCAATTGGCATACTGAAGAATGCTTCAGAGTCCTTTAATAGTAGAATGGATCAAGCAGAAGAAAGAATTGGTGAGCCTGAAGACAGGTTATTGGAAAATACAGTCAGAGGAGGCAAAAGGAAAAATGATATAAATCAATGAAGCACCCCTACAGGATCTATGAAATAGCCTCAAAAGGGCAAATCTAAGTTATTGGCCTTAAAGAGGAGGTAGAGAAAGAGATGGGGTAGAAAGTTTATTCAGAGGGATAATAACAGAGAACTTCCCAAACCTAGAGAAAGATATCAATATCAAAGTTCAACCTCAAGAAAGACTACCTCAAGGCATTTAATAATCAAACTCTCAAAGGTCAAGGATAGAGAAAGGATACTTAAAGAGGCAAGAAAAAAGAAACCACATAAAATGGAGCTCCCATACGTCTGGCAGCAGACTTTTCAGTGGAACCTTTACATGCCAGGAGAGAATGTTATGACATATTTAAAGTGCTGAAGGAAACAATACTTTTACCCTAGAATAGTATATTCAGTGAAAAATATCCTTCAAACATGAAAGAAAAATAAAGACATTTCAAGACAAACAAAAGCTGAGGGATTACCTCAACACCAGACCTGTCCTACAAGAAATGCTAAAAGGGAGTACTTTAATCAGAAAAAAAAGAACATTAATGAGCAATAAGTAATCACCTGAAGGTACAAAACCTCACTGGCAATTGTAAGTACAGAGAAAAACACAGAATATTATAACACTGTAACTGTGTAGAAAGACTAAATGATGAACCAATAAAAAATAACAACTAAAACAACTTTTCAAGACATAGTACAAGAAGGTATAGATTTAAAAACCAAAAGGATTAAAAGCAGAGGAATGAAATTAAGGCATAGAGTTTTTACAAGTTTTCTTTTTGCTTGCCTGTTTGTTTATGTAAATAGTGCTGTTATCTGGTTAAAATAATAGGTTATAAAATAGTATTTGCAAGCCTCATAATCACCTCAAGCCAAAAAACACAATGAAGACACAAAAAATAAAAGGCAAGAAACTAAATTACATCACCAGAGAAAATGACCTTTACTAAAGGAAAACAGGAAGGAAAGAAAGAAAGAAGAGAAGACCACAAAACAACCAGAAAAAAAAAAATCATAAAATGGCAGGAATAAGTCCTTACTTATTAATAATAACATTGAATGTAAATGGACTAAACTTTTCAATCAAAAGACATAGAATAGCTGAATAATTGTAAAAACAAGACCCATTGATATGTTGCCTATGAGAAACACGCTTCACCTATAAAAACACACATTGACTGAAAATAAAGGGATGGAAAAAGATATTCCATTCTAATGAAAATCAAAAAAGAGCAGGATTGACTATACTTATATTAGACAAAATAGATTTCAAGACCTAAACTATAAAAAGAAGAAGAAGGTCACTGTATAGTGATTAAGGGGGTCAATTCAGCAAGAGGTTATAACAATTTATATATGCACCCAACACAAGCACCCAAATACAGGAAGCAAATATTATTAGATCTAAAGAGAGAAATAGGGCCCAATAGAATAATAGCTGGAGACTTCGATTCCCCACTTTCAGCATTGGACAGATCTTCCAGACAGAAAATCATCAAGAAATATTATACTTATTCTGTACTGTAGATCAAATGAATCTAATCGATATTTACAGAATATTTCATCTGATGGCTGCAAAATACAAATTATTTTCTTCAGCACATGGATCATTCTCAAGGATAGACCATATGTTAGGTCACAAAACAAATCTTAAAACATTCAACAACATTGAAGTAATATCAAGCGTCTTCTCTGGCCACAATGGAGAGTAATTAGAAATTAATAACAAGAGAAATTTTGGAAACTATACAAATACATGGAAATTCAACAATATGCTCCTGAATGACTAGTGGGTCAATGAAGGAATTAAGAAGCAAATTGAATTTTTTTAAACAAATGGTAATGGAAGCATAACATACCCAAGCCTTTGGGATACAGTAAAAGCAGTACTAAAAGGGAAGCTTATGGCTGTAAGTGCCTACATGAAAAAAGAGGAAACATTTTAAATAAACAATCTAGCAGTAAACTTAAAGAACTAGAAAAGCAAGAGCAACCCAAACCAAACTGAAAATTAGTAGAAGAAAATAAATAATAAAGACCAGAGAAGAAATTGATGAAACTGAAATGAAAGAAACAGTGCAAAAAGATCAATGAAACAAAACATTGTTTTTTTGAAATGTTAAACAAAATTGACAAACGTTTTGCCAGACTAACATGGAAAAAAGAGAGGAGATCCAAATATATAAAATCAGAAATCAAAAAGGAGACATTACAAACTGATACTGCAGAAATTCAAAGGATCATTAGTGACTACTATGTGCAACTATGTGCCAATAAATTGGAAAATCTACAAGAAATGGACAAATTTTAAACACATAAAACCTACCAAGATTGAACCAGGAAGAAATCCAAAATCTAAACAGACTAATAACTATTAATGAGATTGAAACCATAATAAACTCCTCCAGTAAAAACAAGCCTGGGACCCAGTAGCTTCACTGCTGAATTTCTACCAAACATTTAAAGAAGAGCTACTACCAATCTTACTCAAACTCTTCTGAAAAATAGAGGAGGAGGGGATACTTGCAAACTCGTTCTACAAGGCCATTATTACCCTGATACCAAAACAAGGCAAAGACACAAAAAAAGGAAGAAAAAAGAAAACTATGTGCCAGAATCTCTGATGAATATTGATGCAAAAATCTTCAAGAAAATACTAGCAAACCAAATTCGGCAGTACATAAGAAAGAGCATTCATCATGACCAAGTGGGATTTATTCCTGGGATGCAAAAATGGTTCAGCGTATGCAAATCAATCAATGTGATACATCCTATCAACAGAATGAAGGATAAAAACCAAATGATCATTTCAATTGATACTGGAAAAGCATTTGATAAATTTCAATATCTCTTCATGATAAAAACCCTAAAAAATTGGGTAATGAAGAAACATACCTCAACATAATAAAAGCCATACATGACAGACCCACAGCTAGTACCATACTGAATGAGGAAACCTGAAGGCCTTGGTGGATGCCCACCATCACCACTGTTGCTTAACACTGTATTGGAAGTCATAGCTAGAGCAGTCAGACAACAGAAATATGTAAAGGGCATCCAAATTGGAAAGGAAGGAGTCAAATTATCCTTCTTTTCTGATTATATGATCTTATATTTGGAAAAACCTAAAGTCTCCACAATAAAACTATTAGAACTGATAAATTCAGTAAAGTTGCAGGATGCAAACTCAACATACAAAAATCAGTAGCAGTTTCCATTCCAAAATGGCCGAATAGGAACAGCTCCAGTCTGCAGCTCGCAACGTGATCGACACAGAAGATGGGTGATTTCTGCATTTCCAGTTGAGGTACTGGTTGATCTCACTGGGACTGGTTGGACAGTGGGTGCAGCCCACAGAGGGTGAGCCAAAGCAGGGCAGGGCATTACCTCACCCTGGAAGTGCAAGGGGTTGGGGGATTTCCCTTTCCTAGCCAAAGGAAGTCATGACAGACTGTACCTGGAAAAATGGGACACTTATGCCCAAATACTGCCCTTTTCCCATGGTCTTAGCAACTGGCAGATCAGGAGATTTTCTCCTGTGCCTGGCTTGGTGGGTGCTACGCCCATGGAGACTTGCTCACTGCTAGTGCAGCAGTCTGAGATCGACCTGCGAGGCTACAGCCTGGCTGGGGGAGGGGCATCCACCATTGCTGAGGCTTCAGTAGGTGAACAAAATGGCTAGGAAGCTCGAACTGGGTGAAACCCACCACAGCTCAGCAAGGCCTGCCACCTCTATAGACTCCACCTCTGTGGGCAGGGCATAGCTGAACAAAAGGCAGCAGAAGCTTCTGCAGACTTAAGTGTCCCTGTCTGACAGCTCTGAGGAGAACAGTGGTTCTCCCAGCACAGCATTAGAGCTCTGAGGACAGACAGACTGCCTCCTCAACTTGGTGCTTGACCCCTGTGTAGACTAACTGGGAGACATGTCCCAATAGGGGCTGACAGACACCTCATACAGGAGGATGCCCCTCTGGGCGAAGCTTCCAGAGGAAGGATCAGGCAGCAATATTTGCTGTTCTGCAACCTCCGCTGGTGATAACTGGGCAAACAGGGTCTGGAGTGACCTCCAGCAAACTCCAACAAACCTGCAGCTGAGGGACCTGACTGGTAGAAGGAAAACTATCAAACAGAAAGGAATAGCATCAACATCAACAAAAAGGACATCCACACCAAAACCCCATCTGTAGGTCACCAATATCAAAGATCAAAAGTAGATAAAACCACAAAGATGGGGAGAAACCAAAGCAGAGAAGCTGAAAATTCAAAAAAAAAAAACAGAGCTCCTCTTCTCTTCCAAAGAATTGTAGCTCCTTGCCAGCAACAGAACAAAGTTGGACAGAGAATGACTTTGACGAGTTGACAGAAGTAGGCTTCAGAAAGTTGGTAATAACAAACTTCTTTGAGCTAAAGGAGCATATTCTAACCCATTGCAAGGAAGCTAAAAACCTTGCAAAAAGGTTAGATGAATGGCTAACTAGAATAAACAGGGTAGAGAAGACCTTAAATGACCTCATGGAACTGAAAACCATGACATGAGAACTTCATGACGCATGCACAGTTTTCAATAGCCAATTCAATCAAGTGGAAGAAAGGGTATCAGTGATGGAAGATCAAATTAATAAAATGAAGCAAGAAGACAAGTTTAGAGAAAAGAGTAAAAAGAAACGAACAAAGCATTCAAGAAATATGGGACTATGTGAAAAGACCAAATCTACGTTTGATTGGTGTACCTGAGAGTGACAGGGAGAATGGAACCAAGCTGGAAAGCACTTCAGGATATTATCCAGGAGAACTTACCCAATCTAGCAAGGCAGGCCAACATTCAAATTCAGGAAATACAGAGAACACCACAAAGATACTCCTTTAGAACAGCAACCCCAAGAAACTTAACTGTAAGATTCACCAAGGTTGAAATGATGGAAAAAATGAAATGTTAAGGGCAGCCAGAGAGAAAGGTTGAGTTACCCACAAAGGGAAGCCCATCAGACTAACAGTGGATCTCTCGGCAGAAACCCTACAAGCCAGAAGAGAATGGGGGCCAATATTCAACATTCTTAAAGAAAAGAATTTTCAACCCAGAATTTCATATCCAGCCAAACTAAGAGTCATAAGTGAAGGAGAAATAAAATCCTTTACAGACAAGCAAATGCTGAGAGATTTTGTCACCACCAGGCCTGTCTTACAGGAGCTCCTGAAAGAAGCACTAAACATGGAAAGGAACAACCGGTACCAGCCACTGCAAAAACATGCCAAATTGTAAAGATCATCGAAGCTATGAAGAAACTGCATCAATTAACGGGCAAAATAACCAGCTAACATCATAATGACAGGATCAAATTCACACATAACGATATTAAACTTAAATGTAAATGGGCTAAATGCCCCAATTAAAAGACACAGACTAGCAAATTGGATAAAGAGTTAAGACCCATCAGTCTGCTGTATTCAGGAGACCCATCTCACACGCAGAGACACACATAGGCTCAAAATAAAGAGATGGGGGAAGATCTGCCAAGCAAATGGAAAGCAAAAAAAGCAGGGGTTGCAATCATAGTCTCTGATAAAACAGACTTTAAACCAATAAAGATCAACAGAGACAAAGAAGGCCATTACATAATGGTAAAGGAATTGATTCAACAAGAAGAGCTAACTATCCTAAATATATATGCACCTAATACAGGAGCACCCAGATTCATAAAGCAAATCCTTAGAGACCTACGAAGAGACTTAGACTCCCACAGAAAAATAATGGGAGACTTTAACACCCCACTGTCAATATTAGACAGATCAACGAGACAGAAGGTTAACAAGGATATCCAGGATTTTAACTCAGCTCTGCACCAAGCGCACCCAGTAGACATCTACAGAACTCTCCACCCCAAATAAACAGAATATACATCCTTCTCAGCACCACGTTGCACTTATTCTAAAATTGACCACATAATTGGAAATAAAGCACTCCTCAGCAAATGGCACTGGCATAAAAACAGACAAATAGACCAACCAGTGGGACAGAATAGATAATCACAAAAGAAATCCACACACCTATAGTGCACTTATTTTTGGCAAATGTGCCAAGAACATACACTGGGGACAAGACAGTCTCTTCAGTAAGAGAAAACTGGATATCCATTTGCAAAAGTATGAAACTGGAGCTGGGAAAACTGGATATCCATTTGTAGAAGAATGAAACTAGATCCCTATCTCTCATAATGTACAGGAAAATCAAATCAAAATAGATTAAAGACTTAAATCTGAGATCTCTAACTATGAAACTACTGCATGAAAACATAAGGGACAATCTTCAGGACATTGGTCTGGGCAAACGTTTCTCAAGGAATACCCCACAAGCACAGGCAACCAAAGCAAAAATGGAAAACAGGATCACATCAAGTTAAAAAGCTTCTGCACATCTAAGGAAACAATCAACAATTTGAAGAGACAACCCACAGAATGGGAGAAAATATTTGCAAACTATCCATCTGACAAGGGCTTAATAGCCCCATATATAAGGAGCTTAAATAACTCTATAGGAAAAACCTGATAATCCAGTCAGAAATGGGAAAAAGATTTGAATAGATATTTCTTAAAAGAAGACATACAAATGGCAAACAGGCATATTGAAAGGTGCTCAATATCACTGATCATCAGAGAAATGCAAATCAGAACTACAATGAGATATCGTCTCACCCCAGCTAAAATGGCTTATATCTAAAACACAGGCAATAATAAATGCTGACAAGGATGTGCAGAAAAGGGAATCCTTTCTCCACAACTCTTTGTTGGTGAGAATGTAAATTAGTACAACCATTATAGAGAACAGTTTGGAGGTTCCTCAAAAAACTAAAAATTGAGCTATTATGATTCAGCAATCCCACTGCTGGGTATATACCAAAGAAAGTCAGTATATCGATGAGATAGCTGCAATCCTGTGTTTGTTACAGCACTGATTACAATAGCTAAGATTTGGAAGCAACCTAAGTGTCCATCACCAGATGAATAAATAAAGAAAATGTGGTATATACACATAATGGAGTACTATTCAGCCATAAAAAAGATGAGATCCAGTCATTTGCAACAACATGGATGGAACTGGAGATCAATATATTTAGTGAAATAAGGGAGACACAGGACAAATATCTCATGTTCTCACTTATTTTTGGGATTGAAAAATCAAAACAATTGAACTCATGGACGTAGAGAATAGCAGGATAGCTACCAGAGCCTGGGAAAGGTAGTAGTGGTGGTAGGGGATGTGGGGACAGTTAATGGGTACAAAAAGTAGTTAGAAAGAATGAATAAGACCTACTATTTAATAGCATAATAGAGTGACTATAGTTAATAATAGCTTAATTGTACATTTTAAAATAACTTAAAGGGTGTAATTGGATTGTTTGTAACTCAGTGGATAAATGCTTGAGAAGATGGATACTCAATTCTCCAGGATGTAGTTATTTCACATTGCATGCCTGTATTAAAACATCTCATATACCCCACAAATATATACACCTACTATATACCCATAAAAATTAAAAATAAGAAAAAGGAAAAAAAGAAAATGAGTTGGCTGTATATGTGTAAATTTATTTCTGGGTTCTTTGTTCTGTTCTGTTGGTCGCTGTGTCTGTTTTTATGCCAGTACCCTGCTGATGTGGTTACTATAGCTTTGTAGTATATTGTGAAGTCAAGCAGTGTGATATCTCTAGCTCTGTTCCTTTTGCTAATGATTGTTTAGGCTATTTGGAGTCTTTGTGGTTCCATATACATCTTGGCATTATTTTTTCTATTTTTGTGACGACTTATGTTTTTTTGTTTGGTTTTGTTTTGTTTTGTTTTTTTGAGATGTAGTTTTGCTCTTGTTGCCTAGGCTGGAGTGCAATGGCGTGATCTCGGCTCACCACAATCTCCGTCTCCCGGGTTCAAGTGATTCTCCTGCCTCAGCCTCCTGAGTAGCTTGGTTTACAGGCATGTGTCACCACACCCGGCTAATTTTATATTTTTAGTAGAGATACGGTTTCTCCATGTTGGTCAGGGTGGTCTCGAACTCCCAACCTCAGGTGATCTGCCCACCTTGGCCTCCCAAAGTGCTGGAATTACAGATGTGAGCCATTGTGCCCAGCCTATATTGGTGTATTAATAGAGATTGCATTGAATCTGTAAATTGCTTTAGGTAGAATTGTCATTTTAAAAATATTATTTCGTCCAATGTATTAGCATGTAATACTTTTTCAATTTTTTTGTGTCCTCTTCAATTTCATTCATCAGTGTTTTATAGTTTTCCTTGTATAGGCCTTTTAGTTCTTCAGTTAAATTGATTGCTAGGTGTTTCATATTCTTTGTAGGTATTGTAAATGGTGTGACTTTCTTGATTTCTTTTTCAGATTGTTTACTCTTGGTATTTGTAAATGCTGATTTTTGTGTACTGATTTTCTATCCTGTAACTTTACTAAATTTGTTTACCAATTCTAACAGGTTTTTTTGGTGGTGTCTTTACATTTTTCTAAGTATAAGACTATGTCATCTGTAAACAAGGCTAATTTGACTTCTTTGTTTCCAATTTAGGGGCCCTTTATTTATTTCTCTTCTGTAATTGTTCTGTCCCTATTTAATTTTTATTAATTAAAAGTTAGGCCGGGCGCGGTGGCTCAAGCCTGTAATCCCAGCACTTTGGGAGGCCGAGACGGGCGGATCACGAGGTCAGGAGATCGAGACCATCCTGGCTAACACGGTGAAACCCTGTCTCTATTAAGAAATACAAAAAACTAGCCGGGCGAGGTGGCGGGCGCCTGTAGTCCCAGCTACTCGGGAGGCTGAGACCGGAGAATGGCGTGAACCCGGGAGGCGGAGCTTGCAGTGAGCTGAGATCCGGCCACTGCACTCCAGCCTGGGTAACAGAGCGAGACTCCGTCTCAAAAAAAAAAAAAAAAAAAAAGTTAAATAACTTCATATGTCTAGTGGCTACCATACTGGATAGTACAGATCTAGACTATAATTGGATCTAGCTATAATCTAGATCTAGCTATAATTGGAGAATATATTGACTTTTGTCAGTTTAGCAAAGAGAATATCAACTTACAAAGTGCTAGCTATGATGGAGATGTGATAACTGGAGATCATTGTTAAGATGTCTGCCACTTTCAAAAAGATTTGTCTTTAGAAGCTAAAGGAATTTTAAATTGCTACAGCAATTGCATGTCAACATGAGCTATTTATTGGCTGTTAACCATAAATTTATAATATATTAATATGTTTCAACACACTCTTTCTATCATTAAATTCAATTAAAATTGAATAATTATAAACATTTAAGTCCCTAGAGCCTAAAATCACCAATTTTCAAACTTCAGATGGTTGGGATCACTCTGTACCATCCCACCTAAGCTTCGTCTTTAAATGATCGCTAATTAACTCTTCTGAATTCTGTTTTGTATTTCAGTAAGTCATTCCAAAACCAAACAAAGCTCTGATTTAATTAGACCGAAGTGTCAGTTGCACAGGTGTGTGTTTGTGTGTGTCTGTGTGTATTCAAAGCTTTCAATTTGCTCACATTGGTATTTCCTGTAATTGGTGCTATAAGAAGATAAGCATGTACCTATTCATTGCCAAACAACTTAAGATAAACACATACAAAAACAAACCTGAGAAATACAGAGCAATACATAACTATGTATCTGTCTTTAAGAGCTAAGAGACAGAAGGATAAAGATTGAGAATACTTCTTTCACTAACTCTAGCCACTGTTAGAGTGGCTTCCTAAAGAAGATGACAAGACACTTATGTTACACTCTGTGCAAAATTAGTCATGTCTCCTCTGAAGAGGGCCCAGCGTTTATATTAAAAAACTGCTTTGCTATTTTAAATACAAAATATTTATCAAAAATATTCAGCAATAATTAGGTGGATATTCAGCAAATTATTAACTTCTAAGTATAGCATTTCAAATGTTTTATTGGTTAAATGATTATAATAATACGATCTTTTTAATTTAACTTCGAGTATTAGTATGAGGGTAAACATATCTGTAAATACTTCCAACGTTAAATGTGGAATATAAGCACAGTGTACTGTTTTAGGGATTACGACCTAGGGAGAAAATAATACAACAAACTACAAGGCAAAAATGTTTGGCTACTGGCTAAATTTTCAGAATTCTAGAGGAAAATAAATGTAACTCAAAATAAAAAAGTTACCCTGCACAAGAAAGTGTACAACACTGAATGATCTAACAGACAAACACCACTTCCCCTAAACAATAAAAAAGCAACCCAGGTTTTAATGAAGTTCTGGCAGCTTGTCTGTGCAGGCTACTCAACGAGGCAGACAACCTTCAGAAAGAAGATACAAGCTGTCAGGTTCATCCAGCTATAATTGGAGAATATATTGACTTTGGTCAGTTTAGCAGAGAATATCAACTTACAAAGTGCTAGCTATGATGGAGATGTGATAACTGGAGATCATTGTTAAGATGTCTGCCACTTTGAGAAAGATTTGTCTTTAGAAGCTAATAGGAATTTTAAATTGCTACGGCAATTGCATGTCAACATGAGCTATTTATTGGCTGTTAACCATAAATTTATAATATATTAATATGTTTCAACATACTCTTTCTGTCATTAAATTCAATTAAAATTGAATAATTATAAACATATAAGTCCCTAGAGCCTAAAATCACCAATTTTCAAGGAAAAAAGAGAAGATAAGAAATTATTCATATTCAATCACATTTTGCCATCAAGTTGATTTTTCAGATGAAATATTTTCAACAAATAAAGACTTAAAATTGGGTGCTGTAATAGAATCGTTAATAGATCCTTACTTCCAGATAAAATGATTAATGCTTCCATTATGTATATTATGTAGCAGTCTAGTTAAATATGTCAATATGTTATTGTATTTAGTAAATAGTTCAATTGATCTTTCCTCTCTTAAAGCAAATCATTTTCCAAAGGAATATGTATTTCAGAAGTACATCGTTCCATAAATAATATGTTTGAAAGCATGAAATAGATAATGCCTTGGTTTGATAGACCCCAAAACTGAAACTGAAATTACAGTCATTTGGGATAACCTATTGTTTTACATAGTTTTGTTTCAAGCTTACAAGTGAACAGAAAGAAAAAAAAAAACTAATCAAATTATTTTCACTGAGGCTGCAAAGCATTGCATGGTAACCTGAAATCCAGAGCTTCCATTGGCTTGAAAATTTGACCACGCTTACTTAGCTGAAAAAGTACTCTTAGACCCTAAACTTTGCTAATTTAGTACCAGAAAAACTGGTTCAAAGACTTTATTCTTCATTCTCCTTTAAATCACGTATATATGATTTTAAAATATTTTTAAAAGAGTCATTCAGAAAAAGGATAAGGAAATTCAGTTGTTCTGATCACGTAAACAAAACTACTTTGATATTAGCATTTACAACCACCCTTTTTCACTCAATCTGGTTCCTAGTTCAGGAAAGTTCATTTTATATACCAGAATAAAGAAAAAATTTATTTCTGCCCTACTGCATTGGACTAGTGTCCTCACTAGAAGTTCATGAAACAGTTTCAATAAAAATGCAATTACAATAAAGTATTTTAAATCATATTAGTATGATTACTTTAGCCTCACATTGAAAATACAGGGAATGTTTAATTTGTAGAAAATGTTAAGCACTTTAGCTTAGTAAATCCTATCATGTTTTCCAATAATGCTAAAAGGTGCACAATACTTTTTCACTTTAGGTGCCCTCTGACTAGAGATTTGGCACTTGATGGCTGCAGGGGAATCACTAATGATCTACAAAGCCTTTACACCTCTAGGTCAGGAGTTTGGATTAGACCTAGGTTGGGAGTGACAGAAAGTCGTTACCATCTCATGATAGTTCAATGGTTTGTGTGAAGGAAATTCATTGTTTCAGGCCACTTTCTAATGAACAAGCATCCACCTTACAAAAGTAACCACTGCTTTTGACAGTAATTGGCAACAACCTAGAGAATGAAAAGTTTAACCAAGATTTGCGTTCCCTCCATGCTATGACTACCATATTCAAGTAGGGAGTTTTTAATGGAAAAAGACAACGTACATTGCAGATATGCCTATGAAAAGTAAGGCTAGGGAAGAAAAGGGGAGGGAGAATAATGAAGAGAAAAGAGAGAGTCATCCAGAATAGAGTAAATCAAAGTGCAGTTAAGACATGTCATCAAAAACCTTTACTTATGGTTTATATAGCAAAGGTATTTAATTCAGAAAAGGCATGCACCTCTTGTTATTCTATAGTAAAATTTTAATAATTTTACCTGAGGCCTTTAGATTAGGGCATCAAAAAAAATGATAAATGCCTCGAAATGGTGTTTCCTTAGTAGAGAGTTGTCACTACACAGGTCGTTATTATCTTCTTTAGGAAGCCATAGTGGCTAGAGTTAGTGAAAGAAGTCTTCTCAATCTTTTGTCTTCTAAGTCTTTTAGTTTTTACAGGCACAGACACATAATTACTTATTACTGTTTTTTCCAGGTTGTTTTTGCATGTGTTTGTCTTAAGTTGTTTGGCAAGAAATGGTCATATGTTTATTCTTATTACAGCACTCATGACAGGAAATACATCTGAGCAAATGGAAAACTTCGAATATGCACATAGACATGCATACACACACACACACACACGTGTACCACTGATGTTTTCATTTAGTTAAATCTGAGCTTTGTTTGGTTTTGGAATTATTTAGTAAAATCTAAAATGTTACTAATGATCATTTGAAGACAGAAGCATAGGAAGGATGTTGCAGAGTGTTTCCAACCATCTGAGGTTTGATCAGTCTAGATCTGTGCTATCCAGTATGGTAGCCACTAGACAAATGAGGCTATTTAAATTAAATTAATGAACACTTAATAAAATTAGAAATTAAGTTCCTAAGTTGCACTAGCCACATTTCAATTGTTCTGTAGCCACATGTGGATAGTATCTAAGTTATTTGAACATTTTTATCATCTCAGTAAGTTCTGTTGGACAGTAGGGCCCAGACCATATTTTCATCCCTATGCTTAATATTTATATATTAAAATATAATATTTATGTAATAATAAAAATCAAAAGAAATAATTGGAAAGTAATAGTGAAACCTAAGGAAAAAGAAAACAATGCAAAAATGCATTAGAAATGGAAGCTTATATAATGCATGAGCCATGATAATATCCCACTAATTATTATATTGAATGTATGCATTTTATATTTTTTCAATTTAAGATACTTGAAGATTTTGATTTTCAAGAGATACAAGAACTTGATGCCTTATTTTTTCTTTGCAAAGAAGATGATATTAATAATTTGTTATAGGCTGGCCCTGGTGGCTCACTCCTGTAATCCCAGCACTTTAAAAGGCTGAGGTGGGAGGATCACTTGAGACGAGGCATTCAAGACCACCCTGAGCAACATAGTGAGCCCCTTTCTCTAAAAAAAAAAAAAAAGCAAAAAATTAGCTGGGCATGTCATGCACCTGTAGTCCCAGGTACTCAGAAGGCTGAAGTGGTGGGATGATGACTTGAGCCCAGGAGGTGGAGGTTGCAGTGAGTGGTGATTGCGACACTGTGCCCCAGCCTAGGTGACAGAATGAGACCCTGTCTCAAAATAATAAAATAAATAATAATAATTTGGTGTTATTTTTTATACCCTGAATTTAGTTTATAGGAAGAAATGTGTCAACTAAATGAAACTGGAATCCCTCGGCCTTGTTTTTTCTTTTTCAATGAATGAAGTATTTGCCTGCACAAGTACAAAACTTCTAACCCTATTTAGAAGATGAGGACATACAAATACTTCTCTAATATCCCAGAGGTGAAGTTCACCTGCATGTCAGATATTAGAACTGAGAGAGGATACTCCTATTTGGGAACATTTCTGTCTAAGATATTGTCCTCTACATTATTTTATAAATGATGAACTAACTAAAGAAAAAGTTTCAGAATTTTGGTGGATGGGAAAGGGGCAACTGTTGAGAAGTTTAATTTCATTTTAAGCCATTATCACAGGGGATATGTGTATACTATCTTAGTATCTGCCAATTTTTCAGCTTATTCATAACAGTCGAAGGAAAGATGTTATCCATATGCTTATAGTGAAAAGCTTTGAAAGTCAGAAAGTGAATCTTTTATTAAATTCTTGTCCAGGGTTCATCTATCAGGTCTAGAAATGACTAGTTATTGTTACCATGTACACCAAGATCATCTATGAGTGATACGGAAAAATGAAACCTTTTATAAGAATTCAAGAAGCAGTGGGTCCCTATTCTTGCCTATCAATTTTGTAATGAAACAACAGTTCCTTGTATTTACCTGGACAATTCTTCCAATGCAAGATCTATTTAAAGTAGAAAGCTTGTGGGAAAAGGGGTATTAGAGAAGCAGGTAAGATTTTTGCAGAGAGTTAAAGAATAATGTTGCTGTAATGTTAACAATCATATTTATAGGAATACAACCAGGGAAATTCTTCAACATATTGGTCAAAGATAAATTAATAAAATTTTCCATTCAAATATACAGTTAGATTGCTCAAGTATACTGAGCAATGGAACTTTTTATAAAGTGGATCCTTCAGAGTCTTAAATTAGTCTAATAATGGCTTAAGAAAGTGATTGAAATGCAGCAGCTTCAGTGTTCTGTTTTAACCTTAGTTAAAATGCTAATTCTGGATGTTTATAAACAATTTTTACTTCTACTTTCTCTAGAGAATTTCACCCCCGAGTCCCACATCATAGGAGATAACACAATAATTTATTTACAATGAATTCAAGTTTCTCTGAAAAATATGGTACAGTAACCTAAGAGAAGATGAACAGATTGTTTTCTCATCCTAAGTGTCTGATATATTAGATATTGACCATATCAGAGAATGAGTTTAAAAACTTTTTTAATTTTTAAGTTTTGTAGGTACATAGTAGGTATATATATTTATGGGATACATGAGATGTTGTGATACAGGCTTGCAATGTGAAATAAACACATCATGGAGAATGGCATATCCATCCCCTCAAGCATTTATCCTTTGTGTTATAAGCAATCCAGTCAGTCCTTTAGTTATTTTTAAATGTACAATTAAGTTATTATTAACTATAGTCACCATGTTGTGCTATCAAATAATAGGTGTTATTTATTATATTTTATTTTTGTACCCAGAGTATTTTCTTATATGAATAAAAGATAATGATATTCCATACCCTCTTGGGAATGGAATCCCTTGATCCCAGGTGCCTGTGGAAATGTTCACACTTTTCATGGGTGAGGATAAGTGAGGAAAGAATAAGAGCAGAAGGGCCCTAGATGGAAAACTTAAAGAAGCTGAGAGTAGAGAATGGATGGAAGCAGGCGATGTAACTTTTTCTGTCTTCCTCACTGCTCTCCCTTCTGCAAAGGTAAATGTCTTCTTGCCTCAGCTTTATTTTTCAAATTGTAATCAAGACCGAAACAAGTCAGACCATTGAGACTCATTTGTTTTCTTTCCGAGTGAAAGCAAACAGATCTAATTTCATTCTGAGATGAGGCAGGTGGGCTTAATAGACAATATGGGGGTGGGCAAAGAGGAGAAATGGTAACTGTGGGAAGACATCAGTTGTAATTTATCTTGACTTAGTAAGACTTTTCCTTTTTGCATGACATACTGCTCAACAAATGGAGAGACACTCCAGTTAAGTAATTGCTCAGATTATTAGTGTGTTGTGCTTAAAAAGGACTTCTAAGCTGCATTAGCTTGGGTTGACATCGCAGATGCTCATCTTCAAGGGGTCAGTACAAGAACGAATCTATTTAACATCTTCATCAATGACCAAGATAATGGAAGAGATACAGCAGGTCCATTAATTAACATTATGAAAGACATTATACGGCAAGGGTAGCTTGCACATTGTAGGGCAGTGTATGAATTTTAAATGGCCTTTACCATGATAAAACACTTGTCCTTTGCATTAAAAATTTTAAAGGCTATTTGTGTTCATCCCTGCAGGCATGGCTAAGAAAACAAATACGTGAACTCTTGCTACTGTGAATCTCTGTGTTCTATTTGCTAAAGCACAGGGCACTAGGACTGGAACAGCTTTACTTTAAATAGAACCATCCATCTTTTATAGCTGCACCCCCAAATGATTTCCTCATTTCCCTATATGTAACTCTTTCCCAGAATTTCAAGGCAATGGTATAAGGCAGGGTCAGATACATAACTTGAGCCCACTGCAAAAAAAAAGAAAAGGAAAAAAAAAAAAAAAAGCACTCTTTGTTCATAAAGTAGAAACAACCACTAAAACTACTAAGATATAAAGCTTTTTTTCATTTCTTCATTGTTGCTCTATTAACTTGTTATGGTGTTTTTGTTTACTATTTAATATCAATCTAAGAAAAAAATTAAAAATGTAAATTATTAGCATAAATTAATGATCATCTTTATATTGTGTATTGTCAGTTTTAAATGCACACAGGGGAACATTTTACTCATATATGAAATCACCAAAATTATGCAATTCATATTTGGTACCTCATAGTAAATTGGTACCAGTTGAGTGGGGGTGCTACTAAAAAGATACCTGAAGATGTCAAAGCGACTTTGGAATTGGGTAACAGACAGAGGTTGGAACAGTTTGGAGGGCTCAGAAGAAGACAGGAAAATGTTGGAAACTTTGGAACTCCCTAGAGACTTGTTGAATGGCTTTGCCCAAAATGCTAATACTGATATGAACAATAAAGTCCAGGCTGAGGTGGTCTCAGATGGAAATAAGAAACTCGTTGGGAACTGGAGCAAAGGTGACTCTTGTCATGTTTTAGCAAAGAGACTGGCAGCATTTTGGCCCTGCCCTTGAGATTTGTGGAACTTTGAACTTGAAAGAGATGATTTAGGGTATCTGGCAGAAATCTGTAAGCAGTGAAACATTCAAGAGGTGACTTAAATGCTTTTAAGGGCATTCAGTTTTAAAAATGAAACAGCATAGAAGCTTGGAACATTCACAGCCTGACAATGCGATAGAAAAGAAAATCCTATTTTCAGAGGAGAAATTCAAGCTGGTTGCAGAAATTTGCATAAGTAATGAGGAGCCGAATGTTAATCACCAAGACAAGGGAGAAAATGTCTCCAGGGTATGTCAGAGACCTTTGCAGCAGCCCCTCCTATCACAGGCCTAGAGGTTTAAGAGGACAAAATTGTTTCATGGGCTGGGCCCAGAGTTCTTCTGCTTTGTGAAGTCTAGGGACTTGGTGCCCTGCATCCCAGCCACACCAGCTGTGACTAAAAGGGGCCAAGGTACAGCTTAAGCTGAGGCTTCAGAGGGTAGAAGCCCCAAGCCTTGTCAGCTTCCATGTGGTGTTGAGCCTGCAGGTGCACAGAAGTCAAGATTGAGGTTTGGGAACTTCCACCTAGATTTCAGAGGATGTATGGAAATGCCTGGATGCCCAGGTAGATGTTTGCTGCAGGAGCAGCGCCCTCATGGAGAATTTCTGCCAGGGCAGTGCAGAAAGGAAATGGGTGGTTAGAGCCCCCCCACAGAGTGGGACACTCTGGGGCATTGCCTAGTGGGGCTGTGAGAAGAGAGCCACCAATCACCAGATTCTGAATGGTAGATCCACCAACAGCTTGGAAAGCTGCAGACACAATGCCAGCCCATGAAAGCAGCCAGGAGGAGGGCTATACTCTGCAAATCCACAGGGTGGAGCAGCCCAAGGGCATGAGAGCCCATTTCTTGCATCAGCATGACCTGGATATGAGACATGGCGTCAAAGGAGATTATTTTGGAGCTTTAAGATTTGACTGCCCTGCTGGATTTTTGGACTTGCGTGGGAACTGTAACCCCTTTGTTTTAGCCAATTTCTCTCATTTGGAATGGCTGGTACTTACCCAATGCCTATACCTCCATTGTATCCAGGATGTAATTAACTTGCTTTTGATTTTACAGGCTCATAGGCAGAAGGGACTCGCCTTGTCTCAGATGGTACTTTGGACTGTGGACTTTAGAGTTAATGCTAAAATGAGTTAAGATTTTTGGGGACTGTTGGGAAGGCAGGATTGGTTTTGAAATGTGAGGACATGAGATTTGGGAGGGGCCAGGGTGGAAGGATATGGTTTGGCTGTGTCCCCATCCAAATCTCATCTTGAATTTTCACATGTTGTGGAAGGGACCCAGTGGGAGGTAACTGAATCATGGGATCAGGTCTTTCCCGTGCTGTTCTCATGATAGTGAGTAAGTCTCATGACATCTTATGGTTTTAAAAAGGGTAGTTTCCCTGCATAAGCTTTCTTCTCATCTGCCACCATGTCAGACGTGTCTTTTACCTTCCACCATAATTGTGAAGCATCCCCAGCCACATGGAACTGTAATGCAAGTCCATTAAACCTCTTTCTTTTGTAAATTTCCCAGTCTTGGGTATGTCTTTATCAGTGGCATGAAAATGGACTAATACGCTCATACATGCATGTACAGTTCATTCTTCCCAGAAGAGTAGAAACACTGCACAAAACTAACTCTGTGATTTTTATTTCACTTCTTGATATGCCCACATTCTACCAGTACTTCAATCTTGGGCTTACTGATCAGTAAAGAAGAACTGAAAGGAAAAGGATCCATGGGTTACTCTATCATTTTCTGTATAAGAGGTTGGTTAATATGGGGAAGTAATTGACTTGTTATAGTATTATGGTAAGAAAGGATAAATAGGGTTCCTTGAATATTTGCCTTCTTTTAAGAAAACCGTTCTCTTTTCTCTGCATTTGAATCAAATTCTTTTGTGCATGGAGAACATGGCTTGCTGGGGTTGTCAGTGCCTCTGCTTACTGTCACACTTCTACTTCATGCTCACTTTGAATCTTCATCAGCTCTTACACATTGTGGGTCCATTAAATTTCTTTGCTCATGGGGCTTGTGAACTCCATCTGTGAATGGGTGACAAGGAATGGCAGACACCCATATTGCACGTATCTCCTCTGTCACACTCATGCTTGATGGTCCCAGTGGATTTCACTTACAATACATAAATTCAGGGATACAATTATTAAGAATTTTAAGAGGGTGATAGAATTTAAAAAGCAGAGGGCTTCTTCTGATCATGGGGTTTAATGCAACTACACAGGCTGCACCCCCAGAAAACTGGCCCTTGTGTAGGATCTTCATAAATTTTCTCTGCCTGCCATGCTGCATATTTGTAGTGCTCTCTGTCCGATCTTGTCCCACAAAAGACAGCTGTTTTCATCTTCCTGTAAGAGTCTAGTTTTGTTTTACCACTGTTGCCAGGAAGCAAGAACTTCCTTGACTAGGCTGGAAAAGAGACTGCTAAGATAAAGGACTACTTCGATAGCTCCAATATTTAAATATGCAGCTACAAAGCAGAATTTTCAGGTTAAGGCAGAAAATACATGTTGAGATATATATATGTATTTTCTGAATAGCTGGGACTACAAGTGCATGCCACTAATATATATTATATATAAAATATAATATATTATATATAAAATATATAATATATAATACAATTATAATATATACTATAATATAATATAGTATAATTTATAATATATTTTTATTATATCATATTATATTATTATAATTATAATATCATTATAATTATATAATATATATTTATATATTATTATATATTATATATAATATATAAATATACATTTATATTTATATATAAATAAATGTATATTTATATAATATAGAAATATAATAAATATATTTATATATAAATAAATATATAATATATTTATGTATAAATATATAATATATTTATGTATTTACATAACATATATAATTATATGATATATAATTGTATAATCATATAATGTTAATTATAATTATAATATAAAAATATATTATATATTAATAATTATATATTATATATTATATTATAGTAATATAATATATTTATATATTATAATAAAATATAATATATAATACAATACAATGTAAATAATATATTACATATTATGTTATATATAATAGATATATATAATAGATATGTAATATGTAAATACATGTATACATCTAATACTATATAAGTATTTATATACCTAGTTGACCCCCTGAACAATGCAGGAGTTAGGAGCACTGATGCCCATGCAATCAAAAATCTATGTATAACTTTTTACTCCCCATGTATCCCTGTATAACTTTACTAAGTTATCCTTGTATAATGTTACTAATAGTCTACTGCTTACTGGAAGTCTTACCAATAACATAAACAGTAGATTAACATACATTTTGTATGTTATATATATTATATACCATATCCTTACAATAAAGTAAGCTAGAGAAAATGTTAAGAAAATCATAAGGAAGAGAAAATATATTTACTGTCCATTAACTAGAAGTGGATCATCATGAAGGTTTTCATCTTCATTCCCTTCACATTGAGCAGGGTGAGGAGGAGGAGGAAAAGGAGGGATTGGTCTTGCTGTCTCAAATCTGCATATCAGTGGACCCTCACAGCCCAAACCTCTGTTGTTCAAAGGTCAGCTCTATCTATCTGTCTGTCTGTTTATCTATCTATCTATCAATCAATCAATCAATCAATCATTCATCTATTGCTCTATCTACACACACACACACACACACACACACACACAAATGCCCACCTATTTGTACCTCAGGTACAGGAGATGACATTCAATCTCTGCTCCTATCGACTGTTATCTCTCTGGCTTCAGTTTCAGAGAAAATGACAACGTTTCTCTAACTTATGAATTTATTGTCACCTTGGGCAAATTTTAAAATCTGTCTGAGTCTTAATTTTTTCATCTGTTAAAAGCGGACAATGCCTATCTTGTAGATGGTATTTAAAGATTTAATGAGGTATTAAAATTGCTTGACGGACAGTAGTCCTATCACTTGTGCTCTACTAAATTCTTTCTGAGAAGACGTTAATGTAGTAGATAAATCCCTATATCCTTATTTGCACTATACTCAGCACTCAAAGCAAAGCATTCAATCTTTTCATTTTAGCACTCAATCTTTATCTAAGCTTAGAAAGTTTAATAATTATTCCCACGATCACTTTTTTTTTTTTTTTTGAGACGGTCTTGCTCTGTCACCCAGGTTGAAGTGCAGTGGCGCCATCATAGCTCGCTGCAGCCTCCACCTCCTGTGCACAAGCAAGCCTCCCGCCTCAGCTTCCTGAATAGCTGGGACTACAGGTGCACACCACTAGGCCTGACTCAATTGCTTCTTTAATCTTATTTCCTTTACTTGTCAGCCATCCTAAAAGTTTCCATCTTAGGTGTGCTGCACGGATTTTGTGTAGAAAGTTGGATGCCTGCTTGTTTCACAGTAAAATGCTGATGTGAAAAACAGCCATTTACCTTTTTCTGCCATCAAATTTTATGCATCAGCTGTACAAATTTAAATATCGGTCAGAAAAATATACATTGTTGTGGCTCACGTTTACAAATTCTTAGTTAAGTTTTTACCTTTACATTGATCTAACTTAGCTCAATTTTAAAAATATAGTATTTTGCTTTACTAGAGGAAATTGAAAATCCAGACACAACAAAATGAAGAAAGAATTATACATATTGAAGATAGTCAATGTAAATAGTTTTCCCGTTCTTTTCTGGTCTTTTCTAAATTACAACTTTAAAAAATACTGGCAGATTCCTATCATATATAAAATTTTATATCTTGTTTTTTATGTAACATTATATTGCAAACTTCTTTTTTTTTCATGTTACATTCTGCCTGGATATTTTTATGGCTGCAGAGTATATTACCACATGGCTTTATTCCTCTGTTTTTGGACACAATTTCATTTATAATATTCCTCTGTTTTTGAACACAATTTCGTTTATAGTAAATATTGTGATGAACATCTTTTTGAATAAAACTTTTCTCATTTTTCAAGGTTATGTCCTGAGGATAGATTCCCCGAAGAACATTACTGGGTTAAAGCATCTCAGACATTTTAAGTCTCTTGATTCTTGTTGACAAATTGCTTTCAAAGGAGTTATACCAATTTTTACTCCTGCTAGGGATTTACCACAATGCTTGTACTTCGTTAAATATAGATTACTGTTATTAGTGGTGATGGACATTTTTATGTGTGTTTGTTTTCTAATTCTAATTCCTCCATCATGAAGTATGGTATCTCCTTCACGTCCTTTTGTAGACCACTCACTCTTATAGGGGTGATCTCCTGGCAAAAGTATGGCAGAAGAAAACACTGAAACATTTTTACAGAGGTTGTATCATTTCTAATGTCTCTACTTCCCTAGCCACCCGCCCTTATAAAAATTGGGAGAAAGTCAGACAAAAGCTGATATCTCTTTTTTCAAAGTTTATTTTTCTGGCAAAATAATATGCTTGTGTTGTATAAGCTAAACATTGCAAATAAAGCTAAAGCATCCCTTGACCAAGACAATAATGTTGCAGAAATTCACAGACTATTTGTAACCAGCCTGGGCAACATGGCAAAACCCTATCTCTACAAAAAATACAAAAAGTAGCCAGGGTTGGTGGCACATGTCTGTAGTCCCAGCTACTTAGGAGGCTGAGGTGGCTGGAACACCCGAACCTGAGAGGTCAAGGCTGCAGTGAGCCCTGATCATAGCACTGCACTCCCGCTTAGGTGACAGGGTGAAATCCTGTCTCAAAAAAAAAAAAAAAAGAAATAAAATAAAACATCTACAGACCACCTTACACAGTTAGTTGTGCAGTGTTGATGGAGAGACCCTGGGCGGGACTATATCTGCTTGTCATTCCCAATCCTTATCCTCTCATGGGAAGGAAACATTGCTCTTGGTTTTTTGTAAATCCCCCCAGATACTTTTCTTTTTAAAAAATTTTAAAATATTTCGTTTTCTTATCATCACCACAGTGGAATGAGCAGAACTGGCTTATCCCTGTCCCTCTCCTTAGCTTTTTCCCCATAGAACGCGGATGCCTTTTCCCTGCGTTAAATTCCAGTTAGTACTATTGTTTAATCCTCTTTCTGTAGTCCGGGCCAGTTGTTTTCCACATTTACATGTAGCAAATATGGTTTTGCATCTCTCTAGCAGTCTGATCCCAGAGCCCCTCTCAGGTTTTATATTTTTAAAGGTTCAGGATGTTTTGCTGTATTAAGGAATGCTGGGGAGAAACATGTTAGAGAAACATTATTTTAGGATGCCAAAATCTTTTTCTCTCCCTCAAGCTAAAACACATACAGTTGCACCCTAAGGAACCAATTCTTTAGAAAACTGAGCTAAAAGGGAAATGAAATGAAAGGCAGCCTACATTAAATTTCATTTAGTCCTATTGTTTAATTTATGTTCTGGGCTACTCAATTCCTTTCAGGCCCTAGGCGTGAAAGATACCGTTTCTGTGCGTTTGGTCACTCCTTCATATTTTATCCTATCTTTGGGCATTATGGATATTTCTGTTCTGGAGGCTTCTGAAATCAGTCAGCTCTCTTTTTGGGAGAGTTGGTAGGTGGAGTGGGATATGTTTTAGCAGGCATGTTGGTTTATACTTTTTTCCCATTAAACCTATTGGCTTTCTTCTTTGTGAGTTTAATAATGTGATGTCTTGCTTCTGTTGACCAATTTTTAAAGTTTTGATTATTCATTTGTACTCGGATTGTTTTGCCATTTTTTCTGAGTAAGTTTATTTTTTGTTTGCTTGTTTGTTTGTTTGTTTATTTTTAGTACAGCCTTGAAAGAGACATTAGATTTCCTAGGAAAGCATGATGAAAACACACTCTAACCCACTTGTGGACCTTTGCAGATTAGGGGTGCTTCCATATTGTGAGCCATGTGGCTAAGCAGGATATGATTGCCTCGTTTCTGACCCAGCAGTCAAAGATGCTGTGCTTTGCTGGAGGGAAGTGTTCACAGCTACTGCCTGTGTTGTAATTTTTTTTTTTTTTTTTTTTTTTTTTGAGGATTAACAGAAGACTTGAATTTTTAGAGTTTTCCATATGGTTGCTTTCCCAGTAGCACTAACATTGACTTAAAAAAAAAAAAAAAAAAAAGCCCACCTCTTCACTTTAAGGAAAAGTCCTGAGTCACTTAGTATTCCTTACACTGGGGAAGGCTGACTATACAGGCTTACACTTCCTGCTGTGATTGTATCCTCCTTGAAAGAAATGAAGCAGCAACATGAACTTAGTTCCCTTTATCTGCACAGTGATTCTAAGTCTCAATTTCTGCCGTCTTCCCTCTCTGACTATTTAATACACTTATCGTTTCTCTGCCTGGCATTCCCCTATAGGAGAGATTGAATTTAACAAATGTACACTAAGAATGATAGCTGACACTAATTCAATGAGCAGAAGGTTAAATCCAATCATAATTCCTGAGGTAATGGAGACGGGTCGGGTATGCAGATCTCTGAAGAGTCAAAGCGATTAAACGAGACTACACAGTTCCTTTGACTCTGTAGCCACTAGGAAACTATAATAGCATTTTAAGGTGGGGTAGTACTGGAGCCTAAAGATTTATTTTTTTAAAATGAACAAAGCATCACAGTGAAGCTGATGCTATAATTTTGCAATCCCTTGAGCTGTTAAACTCCAGTGAAGAAAGATGTAAGCTAAATGCAATCTGGAATAAATACATTAATTTTCACATTTCCTTTTCCCCGTTGTGCATAAAGTCTTGAACTATTTTAACTCAGATGAATTTTAGTCCATGATAAAATCTGGAAAGAGTATCTGCAAAGATTTGAAAAATATAAATAAATTACATTAGGGATATAAGAGTGGAAAAGGGAGAAATAAAACATTTGCAAACACTTAAAAAAAACTGCTTGATTTAATGTCTCTAGATGGAAGCTGTGGATCAGTACTTCCCATGAGACTCCATGGTGGATTGTCGCTGATGGCAACTAACAGAAAACTGACGAAAAACTTGCAGCTGGGGCCCTTGCTGGATCCGCCTCTAACAGCCCTTCTCAGTGGGATGGCAGGATCAGGGTTAAGGCTGATAAGATAATGGAATCTGTGCATGTCCGGCCTGATTGCTCCCCTGATCTGATCACTAGTATCGGGGTGACAGCTGCTTTTCCAACCCTCTGGGCAGCAAGTGGCAGAGCAGCATGTCAATTGCATGTGCATATTTAGCAGTCATATATTGACAATTAAAAAGAAAGTGTTTCACATTTGTATTACCCTTATTAAAGAGTATGTGAAATATTTAGTCAAAGAGTTGGAGGGTTAGAGATCCCATTGTGGATTTTTGCACGACTGAGCAGGGTTCTTTTAAAATATACACTTGATCAGTGAATTATGATAATTCTTGCATTGGTGTGCCTGTGTAAACATACTGAACATTACACATGCAATTCACATATGTACCTCAGAGGAAGACTGTCAAGTTTTAGAATTGCAATAGTAGTACATGACACTGAAATTGGGATGGATTTGTTAAAATTCAAAATGGAGGTAATGAAATTTAAAAAAAACTGGAAAGAGAATGTTTTGTTTTCAGGGATTAAAGCTTTCTAAATTAGTGGGTTAGAATAAAGTATTATGTCACTAAAGATAGTAAAATGTGTAAATACATTACTTTGTATAGAAAGGAAACTAGTTTATATATGTACATTTGTGTGTATATATATCACACACACAGACACATATACATGTATTGTATCTGCTAGTATATATCCACTTAAAATGTGCATCCTCTTATATCTCAGATTTCCACATCAAGGAGTAGGTATTCTTCACCTGCCCTTTTCACTTAAATAATGTATCTTCTTGTTGTTTGGTTTTGCAATTGAAGGGCACTTCCTTTTGTTCTGTGTAAAAATTGTGTGTTTGAAAAATACAAAAGAATACATGTAATTGATATGTAAGCAATGAAGCATGATAATTACTGAACACTAGTGAATCTACCATGCAATTAGGATCTGGAACATTATTTATATAATTGTGTTACATTCCTATTTCATCCTATTTTCTACTTCCTATAGATACTCAGTAAACGGAATTTTATCATTTCTTTTTCCAAAATGGTTTTATCTTGTAAGTATATATTCTTTTCATAATCTCATTTTTCAAAATTAAGGTATAATTTACATATAGTAAATTTCACTCATTGTGATTTACAATTCTTTGGCTTTTTACAAACACCTACACCATCAAAATCAAGATATAGAACAGTTCTATTACCTCTCAAAATCATCCCATGCCCCTCTGTAATCAGTCCCTCCCCTTTTCTCCTCCCTTGCCAACCTCTAATCTGTTTTCTGTCCCAAGAGTTTAGCCTTTTCCAGAGTGTCATTTAGATGGAATCATACATTATGTACCCTTTTGAGCCTTCTTTCCTTCTGCATAATGCATTTGAGATTCATTCATGTTTTTGTACATATCAGTAGTTCATTTCCTTTTATGACTAGTAGTATTCTATTATAGGAATGTGTTACAGCTTGTTTATTGACTGACCAGCTGAAGAGCAATTTGAGTTGTTTCCAGTTTTTCGTAATTACAAATGTATCAGCTATCAATATTTGTACACACATTTTTGTATAAATATACATTTTCATTTCATCTGGGTACCTACTTAGAAGTGAAATTTCTGTGTCATATGATAAATGTATGTTAAACTTCATAAAAAACTATAAGATGTAGCATACATTTCCAAAGAGGCTGTATCATTTTGCATTCTCACAAGCAATTTGTCAAAGTTTCAGTTGCTCTGCACCCTTATTAGCATTTAATATTGTGATTTACCTATTTTTTCCCAAATTTAGCCATTTTTAAATTAATGGTATCTGACTGAGTTATAATTTAAACTTTCTGAATGACTATTTTGAGCAACTTTATGTGCTTATGATCTGTATGTCTTGTTTAGTGAAGTGTTCACATTTTTTTGCCAATTTTAAAACATATGTTGTCTATTTTCTTATTGAGTTTTGAGAATTTTTATGCACAGATACAAATTTGTTTTAATTAGATGTGTGATTAACAAATATTTTCTTCCAGTCTGTGCTTTGTCTTTTCATTCCTTTAACAGCTTTTTGAGGATCAGAAGTTCTTAATTTTGTTAACACCCAATTTATCAATTTGTTTTATGCATTATGCTTTTGGTACCTAAGAATTTTTCACCTAACCCAAAGTCACAGAGAGTATCTCAGATTTCTCCTAGCAGTTTATAGTTGTATGTTTTACGTTTAGATTAGTTACTCACTTTCAGTTACTTTTAGTATATTACGTGAGGTAGGGATCAACATTTTTACATTTTTTGCATATGGATAGCTAATTGTTTCAGCATCATTTGTTAGAAAGCTTATTCTCAATTGAACAGACTTTGCATCTTTGTTAAAATCAAGTAAACATATGTGATCTACTTCTGGATTCTCTACTTAGAAAACATTGATTTAGGTGTCTATTGTTTTACCAATGCCATATTGTCTTGATGACCGGAGCTTTAGTGTAAATTTTCAATCAGGTATTGTAAGATCAGGTACTTTAAAAAAAAGATTATTTTGGACTACTTAATTCTTTTAACTGTCCATATAAAATTTTGAATTAGCTTGTCCATTTATATGTAAAACTTGCTGGGATTTTGATGAAATTATATTAAATCTATAGATCAGAATGGGGAGAAATGATATCTTAACCACGCCAAGTCTTCCAGTTCATATAAGTCACTTTTTTGATGTTTAAAAAAGTCAATGTTATGTAGTTGTCAGCACACAGATCTTGTACATATTTTGTTGGCTTTATAACTAAGTATTTAATGTTTTGGTGCTGTTATAATATTACTTTAAAATTTTTAATTTTCAATTATTTATCCTTATCGTATAAAATATTATAGAGTTTTAAATATGGAATTTCCATCTGAAACCTTAAGTCACTTATTAGTTCTTTTCCTTTCTAAAAATAGATTTCAGGATTTTATACAATCTTGTTGCACAAGAATTATATATTTATATACAATTTCTATTTCTTCCTTTTCAATCTGTATTTCTTTTATTTCTTATGGTTGCCTTATTGCACCGTCTTGGACATCTGGTATGATGAACAGGAAAGCAGACATCTTTACCTTGTTCTCATTGTATGGGGAAAGCATTCAATCTTTCATCAATAAATATGATGTAAGCTGTAGGCTTTTTTGGTAGGTCTTCTTTATCAGGTTTTGGAAGTTCCTTTCTATTTCTAATTTGCTGAACATTTTCTATAAATTACAAATCGGTATTCAAAACTCTCAAATTTTTCTCTGTCTTTCAAGATGGTGATTTTTTTTCTTCTCTATTACATTGGTATAGTAGATACATTGATTGCTTTTCAAATGTTGAACAAACTCAGCATTTAAATAAACCCCACGGTGGTCGGGCGCAGTGGTTCATGCCTGCAGTTCCAGCACTTTGGGAGGCTGAGGCGGGTGGATCACGAGGTCAGGAGATAGAGACCATCCTGGCTAACAAGGTGAAACCCCGTTTCTACTAAAAATACCAAAAAAAAAAAAAAAAAGAATTAGCTGGGCATGGTGGCTGGCGCCTATAGTACCAGCTAACTTAGGAGGCTGAGGCAGGAGGATGGCATGAACCCGGGAGGCAGAGCTTGCAGTAAGTTGAGATTGCACCATTACACTCCAGCCTGGGCGACAGAGTGAGACTCTGTCCAAAAACAAGAACAACAAAAAAAACAAACAAAACAAAACAAATAAACAAAAAACAACCACTTGGTCATGAGGTATTATTTTTATTTTTTACATATTGTTGTATTCAAATTTACTGGTATTTTGGACAAGCGTGGTGGCTCATGCCTGTGATCCCAGCACTCTGGGAGGCCAAGACGGGTGGATTTCCTGAGCTCAGGAGTTTGAGAACACCCTAGGCAGCATGGTGAAACCCTGTCTCTGCTAAAATACAAAAAATTAGCCAGACATGGTAGCGTGCGCCTGTAATCCAAGCTACTGGAGAGGCTGAGGCAGGAGAATTGCTTGAGCTCGGGAGGCCGAGGTCGCAGTGAACCAAGATCATACCACTGCACTCTAGCTCTGGCAATAGAATGAAACTCCCTCTCAAAAACAAAAAAACAAAAGACAAACAAAACAAAACAAACCTCATGAAATGTACTGGTATTTTGTTGAGAATTTTTGTCTCTTTATTCATGAAGGATGTTGCTGTGTAATTTTTTCTCTCCACCTGCCCCCCACCCCCGCCTTGTGTTGTCTTTTTCTGGTTTTGGTATTAGAGTATGTTTGGCTTTACAAAATGAGTTGCAGACTGGCCCCTCTTCTTTTCTATTCTGGAAAAGATTGTGTCAATTTGTATTATTTCTTTTTCAAATGTTTGGGAGAGTTTGCCAGTGTGATGCTCTGGCTTGAAGAGTTTTTGGTTGGAAACTTTAATCTAGAAATACACTTTAATTAATAGATATAGAATTATTTGGATTATCTGTTACATGATTGAGATCTCATAGTCTGGGTCTTTTGAAGCATTTGCCCATTTTACCTAAGTTTTTCAATTTCTGGGCATAGAGTTGTTTGTAATATTATTATTATCCTTAAATGTCTGTAGCATTTATAGTGATGTCTCCCTGTAAAAATTCTCAATATTTGTACTTCATATCTTCTCTCTTACTTTGCTGGTCAATTTGGCTGGATGAGTACAATTTTTTTTTTCAAAAAATAGCTGTGGTTTTATTACTTTTCTCTATTTTTTTGTTCTCAGTTTAATTTCTATTTTGTTTTATTCATTCTTTTTGGGTATAATTTTATTTTTCCAGTTTTTAAGGTGGATTCTTAGAAAATTTCTTTTCAAGTATTGCTCTAGCTGCATCTCACATATTTTGACAGATTATGTTTTCATTTTTATTCAATTAAAATATTTTCTAATTTCCTCTGTGACTTTCACTTTCATCTTTGGGTTTTTTAGAAGTGTTTTGTTTGCTAACCAATTATTTTGGGATTTTCCAAGTATATCTCTCTTACTAATTTCTAGTTTAATTCCATTATGGTTACAGAACTTACTTTGTATGATTTAAATTTCTACAAATTTTTAAATGTGTTTTGAATTTTTATTTTTTGTATTATATTTTAAGTACTAGGGTACATGTGCACAACATACAGATTTGTTACATAGGTATACATGTGCCATGTTAGTTTGCTGCACTCATCAGCCTGTCACCTGCATTAGGTATTTCTCCTATTGCTGTCCCTCCCCCGCCCTCAACCCTCTGACAGGCCCTAGTGTGTGATGTTTCCCTCCCTGTGTCCAAACGTTCACTCACCATCTATGAGTGAGAACGTGTGGTATTTGGTTTTCTGTCCTTGTGATAGTTTGCTGAGAATGATGGTTTCCAGCTTCATCCATGTCCCTGCAAAGGACATGAACTCATCCTTTTTTATGGCTGCATAGTATTCCATGGTGTATATGTGCCACATTTTCTTTGTCTAGTCCATCACTGATGGACATTTGGGTTGGTTCTGAGTCTTTGCTATTGTGAATAGTGCTGCAATAAACATACATGTGCGTGTGTCTTTATAGTAGCATGATTTATAATCCTTTGGGTGTATACCCAGTAATGAGATCACTGGGTAAAATGGTATTTCTAGTTCTAGATCCTTGAGGAATCGCCACACTGTCTTCCACAATGGTTGAACTAATTTCCACTCCCACCAACAGTGTAAAAGCGTTCCTGTTTCTCTACATCCTCTCCAGCATCTGTTGTTTCCTGACTTTTTAATGATCGCCATTCTAACTGGCCTGAGATGATATCTCATTGTGGTTTTGATTTGCATTTCTCTGATGAAAAGTGACGATGAGCATTTTTTCATGGGCCTATTGGCTACATAACTGTCTTCTTTTGAAAAATATCTGTTCATATCCTTTGCCCACTATTTGATGGGGTTGTGTGTGTTTTTTCTTGTAAATTTGTTTAAGTTCTTTGTAGATTGTGGATATTAGTCCTTTGTCAGATGGGTAGATTGCAAAAATTTTCTCCCATTCTGTAGGTTGCCTGTTCACTCTGATGGTAGTTTCTTTTGCCATGGAGAAACTCTTTAGTTTAATTAGATCCCACTTGTCTATTTTGGCTTTTTTGCCATTGTTTTTGGTGTTTTAGTCATGAAATCTTTGCCCATGCCTATGTCCTGAAGGGCGTTGCCTAGGTTTTCTTCTAGGGTTTTTATGATTTTAGGTCTAACATTTAAGTCTTTTATCTATCTTGAATTAATTTTTGTATAAGATGTAAGGAAGGGATCTAGTTTCAGCTTTCTACATATGGCTAGTCAGTTTTCCCAGCACCATTTATTAAATAGGGAATCCCTTCCCCATTTCTTGTTTTTGTCAGGTTTGTCAAAGATGAGATGATTGTAGATGTGTGGTGTTATTTCTGAGGCCTCTGTTCTGTACCATTGGTCTATATATCTGTTTTGGTACCAGTACCATGCCCTTTTGGTTACTGTAGCCTTGTAGTATACGTTGAAGTTAGTTAGCGTGATGCCTCCAGCTTTGTTCTGTTTGCTTAGGATTGTCTTGGCAATGAGGGCTCTTTTGTGGTTCCATATGGACTTTAAAGTAGTTGTTTCCAATTCTGTGAAGAGAGTCATTGGTAGCTTGATGGGGATGGCAGCAAGGCCATTTTCACGATATTGATTATTCCTATCCATGAGCATGGAATGTTCTTCCATTTGTTTGTGTCCTCTTTTATTTCATTGAGGAGTGGTTTGTAGTTCTCCTTGAAGAGGTCCTTCATATCCCTTGTAAGTTGGATTCCTAGGTATTTTATTTTCTTTGTAGCAATTGTGAATGGGAGTTCACTCATGATTTGGCTCTCTGTTATTGTTGTATAGGAATGCTTGTGAGTTTTGCACATTGATTTTGTATCCTGAGACTTTGCTGAAGTTGCTTATCAGCTTAAGGAGGTTTTGGGCTGAGACAATGGAGTTTTCTAAATATACAATCATGTAATCTGCAAACAGGGAAAATTTGACTTCTTCTTTGTTTATGATCCAGAATGTGATCTATTTTAGTGTATGTTCCGCATACAATTGAAAAGAATTGTTTTATAAATGTCAATTAGGTTAAGAGGATTGATTGTGTTGTTCAAGTGTTTTTATATTCTTACTGAATTTATGTCCAGTTATTTTATTGATTGGTGAGAGAAGGATATTTAAGTCTCTAACAATAATTGGATTTTTCTATTTTTCCCTTCAACTTTATTAGTTTTCTTCTTTGTATATTTTGATGTACCATTAGATGAATGCATCTAAGGATTATTGTCATTTTACTAAGCTGCTTCTCTTTGTATTTATAGTATTAATTTTCCTGAAGTCTACTTTGTCTGCTATTTAGATAGCCACTACAGCTTTTTTTGTGTGTGTGGTTGTTTGCATGATAATACACTCTCATCCTTTTATTTTTGTCTGCATATTTATGTTTAATGTAAGTTTCTTGAATACATAATGCAATTGGATGTTGCTTTTCTAATTAATCTAACAATCTTAGTTTTAAATCAGTGTCTAGTTTGGCATTTTATGTAAGTACTGACATTTTTTGATTATTCTACCATCTTGCCAGTTATTTTTTGTATGTACTCATCTGTTTTCTGATTATTTTGTTGTTTTCTTTTGTATTGAGTATTTATTTTATGATGATTCCATTTTATCTATACCATTCACTTGTTATTTTTACTTAGTATATATTTGTATAGTTGTTCTTGGGTTCATATTTTAATTAATCATATATTTTATGTTCACATTACATTATAGTGCTTCATAGAGCCTTATGATATTATACTCCCAATTCCTCCCCCCCTTGTTTTGGGATTTTTTATAATTTTAACTTCACATGTGCTATAAATACACAATAGATTGGTACTATTTTTTGCTTTGATAATCTTTTATAGCAACATTATGTATTTCTTCATAATTATTATTTCCAGGACTATTCATTTCTTTGTTTAGATCCAGTTTTCTGTCTGATGTCATATTCCGTCTAACTGGGGAATTTCCTTTAATGTATCTTGTAGTGCAAGTGTGCTAGCAATGAATTCTCTCAAATTTTGTTTGTCCAAAAAAGTCTGTGTTTTACCTTCATTTTGAAAGGTGTTTTCATTGGGTATAGAATTTTGTATTTAAATTTTTTTCTTCAGTAATTTAATGATATTCTTCCATTGCTTTCAGGCATGTATAATTTCTGACAAAAGTCTGCTGTGACTTTCAAATCTTTGTTCCTTTGTATGTAACTTGTTTTTCCCCTGGCTTCCTTCAAAATTTTTTATTTCTTTTGGTTTTAAAATTTTAATGTAATATAATGTAATATAATATAATTAATATAATAATGTAAGCGTGTTTGTTTTTTTTTTTTGGCATTTATTCTTGGCATTACCTGAGCTTCTTAGATCTGGAATTTGCTGCTCTTCCTTAATGTTAGAATTTCTGTTTACTTTTTATCTTTTCTCTTGATATTCCAATTACAGACGTATTAGGCCATTTTTGTTGGTCCACAGCTCTTCAGTGTTTTGTTCTCCCTCTCACCTTCTTTCTTTCTTCTTATTTTTCTGGATTCCATTTGTGCAATTTCTATTGACTTTTCTTCAAGATCACCAATTCTTTTTCCTTAGCTTGTTCAAATCTATTGATGAGCCTATCAAAGAATTCTTCATCTCTACTACTATTTTTCATTTCTACCATTACAATTTGAATTTTTATTCTATTATTTTTTACCTCTTTGCTAAAAATTTTTATCTGTTTATGCAAGTTGTCAACTTTTCCTAGCAGGGTTTTAAAAATATAAGTAATAGTTATATCAAATTCCTTTTCGGATTATTCCAACATCTATTATATTCGAGTCACGTACTCTTAATTGCTTACTCTTCACGTTGCTTTTTCCTTTTTCTTTTCTTTTCTTTTTTTTTTTTTTTTGTTTTGACGGAGTTTCGCTCTTGTTGCTCAGGCTGGAGTGCAATGGCATGATCTTGTCTCAGCGCAACCTCTGCCTCCTGGGTTCAAGCGATTCTCCTGCCTCAGCCTTTCTAGTAGCTGTGATTACAGGCATGCGCTACCATGCCTGACTAATTTTGTATTTTTAGTAGAGATGGGGTTTCTCCACGTTGGTCAGGCTGGTCTCAAACTCCTGACCTCAGGAGATCCACCCGCCTCAGCCTCCCAAAGTGCTGGGATTATAGGCATGAGCCATAGCGCCTGGTCTTTCCTTTTTCTTTATACCTTCTTCTTTGTGTATTTTGTAATTTTAGCTGAAAATTGGACCCATTGTATAGGACTGAGGTTCATAGTAGTAATGCTTGTAAATAGGCATGCATGCCTCAGTCTTTTCTATGTTGTAAACCAATCCATTTGGGAGGTGAACCAAGTCTGTGTTTTCTTCTTGCTATAATTTATCTAATGCTCCAAAGTTTTCAAATTCCTCTAGCATTATTTTGTGTTTAGGGTGGGAGTTGAGTTAATGGAGGGTTTTTCTCAAAATACTTACTCTATACTTAGCTTTTGGCATTCTCTGTTAATCTTGTACCTTAGAGAAGTTCTCTGTTCTCTCCTTTTTACTAGGAGTAGATTATTGTTATTATTTACTTGGTACTTGCTTTCCTGGTTGGCGGGGGAGGTGACAGAGTGCTTTCTGAGGTTCTATTCTAGCTTGAGTCCTAGGCATGTGTTGTGTGCCTGAGTCTTGACTGTGGAGTCTTAGTAAGCCTGCTTCTGAGCAGCGTAACTGCGGCAGGGAAGGCTCAGTTTTTCTAGGGCTGCTGAAACAAATTACCCACTCACTGGGTGGCTTAACCAACAGAAATTTATTCTCTCAAAATCCTGAAGACTAAAAATTAGAAATAAAACTGTTAGCAATGTTGATTCCTTTTGGAGACGCTGAAGAAGGATATGTTCCATGCCTCTCTCTTGCCTACTGGTAGTTCCCAGAATCCTTGGTATTCTTTGGGTTGTAGATAAATCACTCCAATCTCTGCCTCCATCTTCATATAGTGTTGTTTTCTTTGTGTTTCTGTGTCTTCACATGGTCTTATGTCAAGGACATCTGTGATGATATTTAATGCCTACCCTAATCCACTATGATCTCATCTTAACTTGATTACATCTGCCAAGACCCTATTTCTAATTAAGATCACATTCACAGGTACCAGGAATCAGGACTTCAGCATGTCTTTTCTTGAGGATGTGTTAGTTTGCTAAGGCTGTTATAACAAAAATACCACAGGCTGGATGGTGTAAACAACAGAATTATATTTTCTCACAATTCTGGAGGCTAGAAACCCATGATCAAGTTTTCAGCAGGTTTGGTTTCTCTTAAACCTCTTTTCTTAGCTTGCAGATGGTCATCTTATTGCTGTGTCCTTTCACGGTCTTTTCTTTATAGGTCCATATTCCTGGTGTCTCTATGTGTGTCCAAATTTCCTCTCTTTATAAGGACACCAATGGCCCCATTTTTTTTTTTTTTTTTTTTGAGATGGAGTCTCGCTCTGTCCCAGGGCTGGAGTGCAGTGGCGCGATCTAGGCTCACTGCAAGCTCTGCCTCCCGGGTTCACGTCATTCTCCTGCCTCAGCCTCCCGAGTAGCTGGGACTACACGTGCCTGCCACCAAGCCTGGCTAATTTTTTGTATTTTTAGTAGAGACAGGGTTTCACTGCTTAGCCAGGATGGTCTTGATCTCCTGACCTCATGATCCGCCTGCCTCGGCCTTCTAAAGTGCTGGGATTACAGACATGAGCCACTGCACCCAGCCAATGACCCCATTTTAACTTAATTACTTCTGTAAAAGCTCTATCTTTAAATACACATTCTGAGGTAGTGGGGTTTAGAGCTTCGACATATGAATTGGGATGGAGGGGAGAGAGAGACACAAATAAGCTTTTGACAGGGTACACAACCCCAAGCTAATTGAGTGTAGTAGGGCCTAGGTGTTTTTTTGCCCTTTGCCCAAATGTAGTGGGCCTGAAAATGAATAGGACTTTTACAAAAAAGTTCTTGTATCGGCCGGGCGCGGTGGCTCAAGCCTGTAATCCCAGCACTTTGGGAGGCCGAGATGGGCGGATCACGAGGTCAGGCGATCGAGACCATCCTGGCTAACACGATGAAACCCCGTCTCTACTAAAAGATACAAAAAACTAGCCGGGCGTGGTGGCAGGCGCCTGTAGTCCCAGCTACTCCGGAGGCTGAGGCAGGAGAATGGCGTGAACCCGGGAGGCGGAGCTTGCAGTGAGCCGAGATCGGGCCACTGCAATCCAGCCTGGGCGACAGAGCGAGACTCCGTCTCAAAAAAAAAAAAAAAAAAAAAAAAAAAGTTCTTGTATCTATTTTCTTACTAAAAAGTTCTACTATATTCTTATTCAAATCTGCCTGATCATTATTTATAATATCTTTAAAAATGTGTTTGTGATCTTTGTGAAATCATATGTAATTGCTTTTAACTTGTGGATGATCTAGAGGTTGAATTGACAAATGCTATGCTTCATAAATGATTTGCATATACTTCTTTTAGAAGCCAAGTGCTACTACTAAAGTAGTTTTACCTTAGCCCTTTCCAGGATCACCACATTAATCTAACAGTCTCTAGTTCGTACCTATAACCCACTGGTTAAGGTATTTATCTCCTGATTGTGGCTTTAATAATGGCATGTATCTATCAGGTATGCCTGTCTATTATGTGTCTTTACCAGTCACCAATCAGGTCAGCTCACAGGGTTATTTCTTACTTTTGGAGATTTCTCTTATTTCTTGGGAGCCCATCAATGTAATTAGTTTGATGCAGGATCTAGTTGTTTGGTAATATGTGAAATTCCAGAATATTTAGTCCATCAAATCTCAAAAAGCAGAAGTGTTCGATGATAAATTTTTTTTTTTGTCTTTTTTTTTTTTTCCTTTTTGTGGAGAACGGGGTCTCGCTATATTACCCAGGCAAGTCTCGAACTCCTGGGCTCAAGCTATCCTCCCGCCTCTGCCTTCCTGAGAGCTGGGATTACAGGCGTGAGCCACCGCGCCCGGCTCGATGATAAATTTTTATAATCTTTCCATTCCACTTACATAGATATACCTCCACATTTCCAATGTTTACATAGTATTAGATTTTAAGGATGTAACATTTTGAGATTGATACTTCTATTTACAGGCATAAAGACTATTCCCAGTTATTAGCTAGCTATTTCATGTGAAAGGCAGTGAGCATAATTGTGCTTGAATTTTCATAAACTTGTATCAATATATACTTGTAGAATACACTTCTAAAAGTGGAATTGCTGGGTTAAAGGCATTTTGAGAGTTTTTGATACATATTTTCAGACAAATTTAAATGTTGCTAGAAAATGTAAAAATGTTTCTAGACTTTTGTATTTAATAATATTTACCTGTTTTACAAATTATGATATATTATTTCCTAATGATCAACATTTACGCTTTGATGGCAGTAAAATCTTATTCATATGGAACATAGTCTAAGAAGGCAAATTGTGCAGAAGATACTATACTTATTACCTAGGTCCTAGTTTCAGATTTGCCCTGTATTTGCTTTTTGACTTTGATAAGTTAGCTTACCTTCTGCATTCTTTGTAGTTTTATACGTGAACTAAAGATGTTGAACTAGAACAAGGGTTTTAAAATTTTATTCCAAGGATGGGAAAATGAACCCGATAGATGATGCTTTGAAATTCCTGTCCCACTTCAAGCAAGACAGCTGCACTTTTATCTTTTTTGTATCAGAAGTACTGAAGATTATTTCATTTGGGGAAAATAAGGTTCTGCTATTAAAAGTAGTTTAAAATCTCTTTGCCTAGGTAGATCTAAAGTCACTCCTAGTTCTAAAGTTTTCTTATAGTTTTGTACATCCTTCCAAATTGCTAGATTTTTCAGTATTCGAACTCCAATTATGGCTCCTACGTTTTTTCCCTTCTACAGTCAATGCAAAAATAAACTCACTTATTTAGATGAAAAGTAACAAAAAGAGAGCTGTTTCTTCTTCCTCTAATCCCTTCTCTTAGCCTTCTCTTTTGAATTACAAATGCTTTAGTCTCAACTACAGTTTTTAAGAGAGAGGTTAAAAATATGTGACTTCTCGTTATTTATTATCCTTCAGAGTTAGATTGAATTTAAATATACAGTATCATTTCTTATATCCTGTCTTTGTTGATTTTCTTTAGTGTATATCCATTGCCCATGTATTGATCATTTCTTAAATACTGTTTCTATCCCTATCCTCATCAATGTGTAAGTCTCAGCATACTTTCCCATAGTCCGTATTGAATGCTATAATTACATTTATTTTGTCTGAACACTGTTTTCACCATGATAAGATTTTTACATTTCTTTGGGAAACTCTAATTACCTTAGGCACAAGAACAAAACTCTTAGTTTAAATCTCTTAATCAGGCTTCCTCAGAATAGTCACTGAGGCAAACTGACTCACTCTCCCATGTGCCTGATTATCTCTCTCAGAATTTTTGAAATTCACTCAATTTGCATCTATGTTAAAAAATTCTGCATCTCTACAAGTTCCACTTTTTCCATTGTTAAAACGTAATCTTCTTCAGGAAATTTTTTCCTACTAACTAGGGATAAAATATCCTCTTTTCTTTTATCATTGCAGACAAAGTACTTGCACTTTGTCTATAATGAGAAAACAATAGAACTCTTTGAAATGGATTCTAGTAAGGCTGAGTTTGTATTAATTTTGTCTGCACTGAGCAGAAGTTTGAATATGCTATCTTTAAAGAGAGGTTTAACTGAGAAAGATGCATAATTAAGACGGTAGGATATATACACGCCCACCCCCCACATTTTAAAAAGTTAAGATTATGAACTCTGGTTTCTAATTTAAATGAGAACATCTATTAAAATAATCAAATATATAAAGACTGTTTCAGCATATTTTGTGCAATTTAAAAGGACCTTCCTTTGATTTGAAAAGTGCTTAATTACACTATATTTATTCACTAGTGAAAATTTTAGATAACTTACTGTAGACGATTCCCAGTTTTTCCTTTAGGACCAAGGTACTCATTCCCACAGTGTTAGAAATGGTGGCTGAATAATTTTATGGTTCTCTGTGGCTACAGAGTAAAGTCTAACACTTCATGCTGACTTCAGCCATGGCCAAGCTTAGCCCCACGAAACACATCTTTGAGCCACACCAAACTGGACACTATTCCCCAAGCTAGAGGCCACAGTCCTCAACTTTGCTGTCTCCATGCCTTCATTCATCTACTTCCTCCAGCACCAAGCTGGAGGTTGTGGGGAATCCCAATCCTTAACTCTCCTTAGTTATGGAGGCAAACATATAAACTATTAATTTACAAGCCAAAAATGTTAGATAGGCCAAGTTTGCACAAAACAGTCAAGTGGGGTGGGGGCGGAGATAGTTGAGAAGATGAAAATTATATGGCGATATGTCAATCCAGCTAGAATGGGCAATACAGGATCCAAAGGATGGCCTGGTTCATCCATCCACCAAATTATCCTTTTGACCGCCACTTCTCAAAATAAGATGACTAGTACCACACAGCCCCACTTAGTTGCTTGTGAGTTCATTTTTTGACTAATGCGTTCAGGCACGGGAAACAGCCTAGACAAAATTTAAATATCTGTAAGAGTTGCATTAAGGATTATCTTATGGTGGAAATGGACTCATGCTAAATCTTGTTCTCAGATTATTTTTCCAGACATTTGTTACTGCTCTTTAAAGTAATGGAGCAGAATTCTAGGATTTCAATTATGTTTTGTCATATAAGTATTTAACTGATATGTACTCAACTATAAACAATTAGCAAAATAAAATAGTATTGGAACAATGCAACTTAAAAAAAAAAAGAAAGAAATGGTGGCTGAAGAGTGTCTGCTGAGTCTCTCACTGAGAATAGCCCTCAACTAAAGAGTGTCATATCAACCAAAGTCATATCCTATCTTGGAGAGCAGTCTGCACCCAGTGCCTGCTTTGGTGGAATTATAAAGACCTTATTTTCTTGCCTTAATTGGGACAACTCTAATGTGGTATCCCAGTTCCACAGCTCACCAAAGGATTGACTCAGGCCTTTGTGGTGACATCGCTGCAGCTCAACTTTTTCCTTTGCTTACCTACTTCCTTTACAACCCCATAGGTATTTGTTGTGAGGGCACTCCTAAATAAAATTGCTGCATACGTAATCTTGATGTATAATCCTTACCTTCCCAGTCCTCACATTTACTGTGTAACAATGAAAAAAATGCAAAAATGGCTAATATTTAAACAGCTATTATTATTTCCCAAGCATTGTGCTAAGAACTTCAGATTCATTAAGTCATCTAAACCTCACACCAATATGAGGTGGAAATGATTATAAAAATCTCTATTTTACAAAGGAGTAAACTCACCTTAGAGGAATTATATAATTTATCCAAATTTTACAGCTACTAGATTATAAAGCCAAGATTTGAAACTATGTCTGCTACATTCCAGAGATGATGCTTTTAATGACTAAATTACACTACCTCCTGCATCTCGAGGACATGTATTGAAAGGGCATTTTGGGATAGAGTACAATTTAATGTTTTTGTCAGTGAAGACCAATGGGCATATTTTGAAAATTAAATTTTGCTCTATATTTGTATTTTTAGAAGACATAATATTTTTGGGGGTGAGTTAAAATTATTATTTTTAAGTTATAAACACAGTACTGTATTTAGATGTTGGATATTATTGTATTTTTATCTCTGATGCAAATGAAAGGAATGTAAAAATTAATTTCATGTGAGGAAATTCAAGCCTACTTACTAACTGACATTAATAAATGTTGATTTTTGTTGGAACCAATCACTGATGTGCTAGTGAAATTCCAATTAATTGTTTGTCACTATTGTAGACATTAATTGGCATTCCATCCGTAACTTGTGACATAATAAAAGACAAGATCAAAATACAGATTGTTTGGTAGTTTCAAATGTATTTCCAAGCTAATTGTACTAGCTGCATGACATGACTGATCTTGTCTACTGAAAAGAGATTGACTGTTAATTCAGTTAAGAAATTCATCTGAAAATTCCTTTCTTTTCCAGGCATGTACAGATGTAGTCTTATATTAGAAAGCTTTTACAAAGTAGAAAAACTGTATATTAAATTGCTACTTTTATGTATGTGAAACAACTTTGATATTTATATATATTTTGTAATAAAATATTTTATATTTGTATAGCCCTGATGAGTTTTCACAAATATTATCTCATATAATTTTTATCATAATTGTGAGATAGCTGAGGTGGTGTTATTAATTTCATTTCCTAGACAAGTAAATAGAGTAGCAGGCTAAGTGATTTGTTTAGATGGCTGAGGTAGGAGTCTATCTGACCAATTGATATGGTTAGGTAGGCTTTGTGTCCCCACCCAAATCTTATCTTGAATTGTAGTTTCCCTAATCCCCACATGTCGTGAGAGGGACCTAGTTGGGGGTAATTTAATCCTGGGGGCAGTTACCCTCATTTGATAGTGAGTGAATTCTCATGAGATTTGATGCTTTTATAAGGGGCTTTCCACCTTTTGCCTGGCAGTTCTCCTTGCTGCCGCCATGTGAAGAAAGATGTGTTTGCTTCCCCTTCTGCCATGATTGTTAAGTTTCCAGAGGCCTCCCCAACCCTGTGGAACTGTGAATCAATTAAACGTCTTTTCTGTATGAGTCACCCAGTATTGGGTATTTCCTCACTGCAGCATGAGAATGAACTGATATACCAATACTCTTTTACTACACTGACATGAACATATTAATGTTTTCTCCTCCTTGAGCAATTTCTTCTCTATTTCCACCCTTCTGAGATAAAATGTTTGGTTCTCCCCTTCAGAGGCAAATTTCTCAGCAAAAAACCTAATTTGCTCTGCTTGTTTTCAAAGTATGTAACCACCATTTGTGAATGTTTTGCAACCTGGTCTGTTTTCATCACTACAAAAGGGCAATGCTATCACAGTTCACCAGAAATCCTTGTCACTACAGCATCCACTGACATTATCACAGATCACAGGTTTCAGGTATCTGTTCACTCTCTCTCCTAAGCGTATTATATTTTTTAAGAAAAGTTCATCTCTTTGTTTCCATGATACTGAAAGTTGTTCTTTCCTCCCCTTTGTTACCTTCATTGAATACTTTTCCTATCTTCAATTACAGTTGTATATGTATACTAAAGATACGTCCTTGACTTTCTCCTCTTCTATCAGCATATTGTACCTTCCATTTAGTGTTTGTGATTTCAGTTATCACCTCCATCTGGATGAGAAGCAATATAGTACAGGAGTTAAAACCATGGCCTCTGGATTCATATTAAATTGAGTTTGAATTCTAGCTCCACCATTTCTGTGTTTTGAAAAACTACTTACTTTATGTATGTACTGAATTGATTTACCCCTGCTTACCTCAGAGGGTTGGAAGAGTTAAATGGGATAAGGTTTGTAAAAGGCTTAGCCATTGAGATTCCCAATTGTTTTATTTTAGTAAAATTTAATCTCCTTATCATAATGCTATAATACTCTATACCATCTGGCTGCTTCCTACCTTCAGGCAAGCAATATTGGTGGTAAAGATTATTTGGTGGGAGAACAGATGGAAGGAAGCAGATGTATTTAAGACATGTTTTATAGGAAGGATTTACAGAGTGGGCATTAACTTGATGATTGGGATGAAGTGATGAAAGAAGGTTATACTAAAATAACTTTACATTTTCAGCCTCATAGAGTTGGGTAGATGGTGATGTTATTTACTGAGATAGGAACAACTGAAGGAAGACTGTGACTCTGGAGTAGATTATGAGTTAGGTTTAGAGTATGTGGAGTTTTAAGTTCCTTTTAGGTATCTAGGTAGAATGACTGAATAGGCAATTAAACAGGTAGCAGCATTCAGAAAAGAAATAGAAGGAAAAGAACTCAGAAATATTTTAAGAACCACATTAAAAGCCACACAAAAAGAATAATACAACTGAAAATATATACAATCAAGAATGTGATCGGTAAGCATATGTAAAACTTAAGTGTAAATATTAAAATTATAATAAGTATGAAATACATACTAGAAAGTTTATATGTATGCATAATTGGTTCTGAAGAAAACAGGATATATAAAATATTAATAATAATTAATGATATACTAGAAGAAAACTTTTCTGAAATAAAAGCTTGTATCATTGTTTTTTTAAAAACATTCATTACCTGGCTAGTTTTTTTCAGGTGCTATTTTAGGCATTGGGAACAGAATATTAAAAAAGAAAAGGCTGACTGTTCTCATGGAATTTATATTTTATAGGACTAAAACTTATGTCCCAGGAAAAATTTAAGTGAAACATCAAGAAGACATACTCTCATGAGGCTATTAAACATCAAGATAAAGAATTTTATGGATGTTTAGTCAATGAATGCAATTTATTTGTGTGGATGGAAAATAATGTTGGCCTCTGTCTTCTCTACAGTAATTCTCAGTGAGAACACAGAGGATCAATAGCTCCAAAACTATGAGAAAAATCAAATATGTCCCAATAATTTTGACACCCAACCAACATTTCCTTCAAATACCAAGGCAATGAATAGATATTCTCAAGTAAATAAGAAGTCAAGCAATACTGTATCCATGCACCTTAGTTGAAAATAATCTAAAAACTGGACAATGATATCCAGCCAAAAAAGACACAAAGCAAATTTAAAAACACAGGATAGAGGACCCATACTCTTCACTGAATATATTTAAGTATAGAAATATTAAATTACTGTGGGAATTTTGTTTGCAGAACAGAATATAAATGCTGTAAACCTTATAATGAACAATTAAATATTACAAGGTGGGGAGAGAAGAGAAAGGTTTATTATTCCTATTTAATTTTCTTATCTTTTATAATAGAGGTTCAAAATCATGCTCTAAATTTAAATCATGAGGTTTTTTTCCCTCTGAAGTAACAAGTCTTATCTTTTAATGTTTAAAATGATTTTCTTAACGTTAAAGAATTCTTTTAGGTACCCATATTATGAATAGGTGTCCAAACTACAGTTTCTTCATTTCATTTTATTTCCTTATGTTGAAATTCAAACTAATTTAAGTAATTTGGAAATTGAAAATAAGTATGATCTCACTTGAACTGCTGTTCTTCATGCGGTACTCTCTGCTCATCTGTGCATATAAGTGGGAGCGGCTCCTGGAGTGACAGTCTCCTGGAGTGACAGAGGCAACAAGGGTTGCCTCTGGGGGTTGGGCAGTAGTGCTAATGTGGTCAATTTCTTATTTTTAATCATAAATGGTAGTATATGGAGAAAACTAGCAAGTAATGAAGAAAAGAAACAGTTGAAAGTCATCCCTGGAAATGGAGCTAGAAGTGGGGGTAAGTTGGGAGAGGAGAATTAACCATCAGAAAGTTTTTAATCTTCTTGGCCCTCTTAGTTCACAGATTGGAAGTCAGCACATTTTATGGAGAGCAAGTTATTTAAACAATAGTATTTTATAGAAAACCTTCTAGTTCTGATGCATTTGTTAACTATTTCAGATCTGACTTGCTAATTACTTCCATTTCAAACCTCAAAACAATTTTTAAGATATTTTGTAAGTATATTTGAAATAATGACATTTTTTCAGAGGATTCTGTAACTATTATTCTGTGTTAATAAATAAGCTGATGTTATACGTATTTTAGAACCTGGTTGCATCATTTGTTTATTTTATATTTTGAGACTATCATAAAGCAGCATTGTGCTTACATAATTATTTCAAAATATGTATATCCCTGTAATGCACCAATAGAAGCATAGACAGGCAGAGATAGTGAGAGAGAATAGCAGACCAAATTGGATCATACTTATTTAAAATTATAAAATGTATATATTACACTATACATCTGTACTACACATTTGCACACACTACACACACGCATATATATATTTTCCAATTAAAAAACTCTTAGCATTTGAGAGGACTTACCTAAAACAACCTGATCTTTCTGATTTAATTTTTACCATTATAAAGCAATGCATTAAATGCAGAAAATTACTTCTTCTAAGTTTCTGTGAGTTCCTTACAGCACTAAAATTATTTCATTTTCTAGGATCTTCTTACAAATCAAACTCTATGCCTTAAGCAGCTGTTACACGGCTCAACTTCTATGTCACCCAAGTCCTAGTAGGAGGATTTGAGGCCAGGATTGCACTAGCTGTCTGGGATTTATAAGCAAACTGAGCCAGCAAGTAGTACTTTGGAAAACATAATATTCTACACCCTTTTACTGTTTTTTTTTTTTTTTTTCTTCAGAAATGTGCTCTCCTAAAGAAAAATCAGAATGACATTGATAGGTATGACTCAAATTCATTTTATCCACCAAGAGCCTATTCTTGGGTTTAAAATAATACAGCTAATGCGAGTTATCTGTTTTGTTTTTGTTTTTGTTTTTGTTTTTGTTTTTTTCAGTCTCTTGGTACTTTTTCAGAGTTAAATAGTCTACAATGAACTATTTAGCTCTATTCTTGAATTAAATTAAGAACACCTATCATCAATTAAAAGTACATTCTCTTTTATGTCAAAATAATTTTGTGAAGTAAATTTTTACATTGTAAGTGAAAAAGGCCTTGTACCTGAAATCTAGTATTGTAGCATTTTAGAGGTGTAAGACCCGTTGGAGATGATTAGCCTTCCCAGAATACTAGGGATGGCTCAAACGTGTCTCGCCTGCCTTGGAAGGACAGATATCCCTGAGTGGGCAATGCTTCTGGTTCCCTACATCATTTTTCACATGTTTGCTGCTAGAGACCTGAGTTCACACTGAAAGTATCCTGGTTGACTAGGGGATCAGGGATCTCAGTGGGATCTAAGTTAGCATCCAGGGTTACTCCTGAACTTAGTGATCTATGCAACTCTGTGGGTGTACTACTTCTCGGTCTTTCCTGAGAACCACTTGATGCTCAAGGAGATCAGTTATTTTCTAGATTCTGGATCCAAATCTCATCTTAGAAGCAATTTAAAGAGGAATTAGAAAGGTTTTTGCTAAAGTGCTTGGGTTTAGGGATTAGATTCAAGCTGCTTGAGGAAGGCTCTGTTAAGAAGTCACATTCTACTCCCTAAAGAATAGGGGTTGTAGAAAGTAGGTGATTGAATGGAACTACTCATTAGTAAATTTCTAGCTGGCAGAATCTTTCTGTTTTATCACTGTGACCTCTATTGTTTAACCTATTGCCTGGCATAGAGGAGAAACACAATATTTGATGAATGAATAATAAGATATGACAACAAGAAAAAAAAAAGAGACACAATTAGGTCTTACTGGGGAGTAAGCTGCACACCAGGTATTGGAAATGAAGCAATCACTAGAATAGAGAATAAATTTAGTTCTATAAGGAATCATCTGAAGTGTGAAACTAGGGCCCCCTCAGTATCTTCCCACCAACTCACCTTAAGGTCTTGGGAGTCCCCTTTTAGAGATTTACTCATAACGGGAATGTGGCAGAAGTGGGACTGCCAAGTTCATCATGACTGCTTCTGGAAAAAAAGACCATACAAAGTAAAACAAAATCCAAAACAATTACAAAACAGCAAGCATAGGACAATGCCTAAAAAAAGATGTCATGTTATGTTGATGTAATATTTTCTCATAGTTAAATTATTGTCTTAAATATTGATTTTCCATGTTTTATAAAAAGATCTCTATTAATGTTTTCTGATCTCTATTAATGTATTTTGGGGTTATATAAGCACCTTCTACCTTGGAGATTAAAACAGGGACCTTCCAAATCAGTGAACAAGAACAACTTTTTGCCACCTACAGAAAATCTTGCTGCCGTGGTAAGAAATGACAGACCTGTAATATTTATGCTAAACATAGCATTTCTTGGGTCCCAAATGATATAGTTGGAGTCCCTGTATTTACTGGCTTTGTTCTTATTGCTAAACTGTCTTCTATTACAAATAAAAGTTTGCTTTGGTTCACCTTGGGATAGAGAAAAACCATTAGCAAAAGCTTAATGCTATCTCTTGCCTAAAGTTCCTCCAGGGGGAGAGTTTGGAAATCTCTTTTTTCTCTGAGTTCAGAATGAATTTGTCAAGAGCCTCTCTATGGTTTTCTGGCCACCATATGAAAGGTCACAGAAATTCAACTGCTTCTGATGTTGTCATCTTGTGCCTTTGCATCCCAGCTGGAATTTTAGTGGATGGGGCAGAGAAATTTTTGATTTAGCTCCCTAAGCTTCAAACAACATGCACTATTGTGGCAATAACATATCCTATAATTTGCTTTTATCAACTAAGTGATTTTCCCTCTAAATGTGGTATTTGTTTGATGTGCATTGAAATGGTTGTCAAAGACTCTTAATGGGGAATTCTGGTTTGCCTTTGGCCTTTGACATAACTTTTTCTCATTGAAATAAGAGGCAAGGGGAGACTTGATTAATAAACTGTGGGATTAAAACTTTGTCTTAACAGAAGTCATCTTGAAAACAGAATAAGGAGGGATGCCCTGATGTCTTCTCTACCCCTGAGACACCTGAGCGGTCACAGTGGAGAAAGAAGGGACTAGAGAACTGAAGTTGGTAGAGCCTTGATTAGAGAAAGGCCCTGTTTGTTAGAAAGGAAATTCCTTGACAGTTATTTCTGATAACAGAATTGGTGTCGTTGGAATACATGTTCTTTGTTGATTTAAATACTTTACTTTTTGCTGCTTTAGAGTCAAATTAGTTTGGATAAAAAAACTTTATTTTATGTCACTCAGTGACATAAAGCTGGTCATTTTTAAGCCAAAAGCACTAACTGAATTTGGACTGAAAAACAAAACAAAACAAAACTTTTCTTCTCAAAAGATGCTATAGAGCTAAAAAGAACAAAAAATGATGTTTTTCAGTTTATGTTCATACATAAGATTTTGGAATTACATTTTTACTTTATATATGTACAAATAAATGAATCCAACTATCCCCTGTGATATTCAGCTTGTGGTAGAAACTCCTTTTTTTACTTAAAAAGGTAAAGATCACTTGTTATAGAAAATTTGTTGTTAATTTATATCAAGGTTATAATGCCTAAAAAATGTAGTGAGTCGAAAGAGATAAATTTGACATTTTAAAATGGTACAATCTTGATTTAACTGCAGATGAAGACTTCGGTTACTGAGGGACATCGTTTTCTCTTTTAATTAATTTCTTTTCCTGACATTTCTCTCATCATGAGGCAAATTTGTTTGTGGCACTTAACCTTTAAGTATTATGTCAGTTTTCACTGGAGTCATGCAGTGACCAAGAGTAAGCGAATGTAAGACATGAAAAGTTTTTTAAAAAGGCAAAAACTTCTCAAACTAAGTTTGCCACCAGAAAATTTTCTTCTCAACTTGAACTCAAAACTCACGACCTCAGGTGCTTTTTGTTTTTGCCTTCTTGGTCCTGCTTCCTATGTTTCAGAGCTCAGGAACCCTGTGTTTTGCAAATGACTTTTCAGGCTCAATCTTCCCTACCCATTAAATGCGTATATATTTTTTCAATTTGCTTTTCCCTTCAATGTTCCTTTCTTAGTTCCTGCTGTCAAATCCTACTTATTCTTTAAGCTCACTTTTACTTTCCTAACCCCTACTTTCTCTTCTCTATTGTTTTCCCTCTCCTAATTTTGGGTTATTGATTCCTTCTTTATTCTGAAGCATTCAGTACTTGTCTGTGATACAATATTTACTCTATGTTATCATCATGTATAATTTGCCTATTTCTCTTCCTCCTTTTCTTGAGAGTAACTAGGTTTTACTGGCATTTCAGCACTGGGGGGGAAGGAATTACAGCATCTGGCCTGAGATCTAGTTTCTTACTCCCGTTACTGAGGGCAGGGGTAAATGATTCCCCTGGAAAAAAGAAAAGGCAGGTGACTTGGTCTCATTTCCAGGATAATGATATTTTCTGGGAGAAAGAGATCTTATTTGCACATAGTCCTTAGTAGGATGTCCCTGGCCAAGACCTATAGTAAATAGGACCCCCAAAATGAAACTTAACTCCTTGGAGAATGTCATTGGGGCTACAGAACATTCAAGGGCAGGGATTGATTGATTTTTTTCTTAAAAGGTCAGAGAATAAATACTTTAGGCATGTGAGCCACATGGCCTCGATTGCAACTACTCAACTTGGATTGGAGTGAAAAAACAGTCAGAGACAAAACATAACAAGTAAACCTGGCAGTGTTCCAGTGAAAAAAAAAGATGGTTGGCTTGTGGGTCATAGTTTACCAGCCCCTGATCTAAGGTATAAAATAGAGGTGCTTCAGAACTTAAATTCACCTGCTGTGTGGGGTAATCATAATTGTAAAGCTTCACTTGGAGAACTCAACTATTGTCCTGGGCAGAAGCCCATGTCCAGGGAGGGAGGAAGGGTTGGAGGAACCACTCTGGAGGGCCCACATCTCTCTCTGTTCTGTCTCTCCTTGATCACCTGCATCCTCACAATCATTAGTAAAACTTAATTCCAAAGGAGATCTCTGATTTGTGTAGACCTGATTGGACAATTCAATCCTGGAGGTTGGCTCAACACATTAGCACCAATGTTGAACAATGCATATTTGGTGAAAAGAATTACTCTGGACCACTCACCTAAGTCTCCTAGTGATATCTGTACCTTAAACGAAGAACCTTTAAATGCAGACATATACTGCTGCCCCGATTGGGAATCAGGTGGTCCATCAAACTATCTCAAGGGGATCATGATCTTCTCTGACTTGTATCATTGTTGAAATCCCTCATTTTTCTACAGGTGTTTTGAAGATGACTTTCAAATACATCAAAGTCATGTTACTGATTGTATTTTGCTCTTTAAGGAGAGTCACTTTTCCTAAGAAGGGTTCTCTGTCTGCAATATAACAACACTATGGGGATAAAGTGTCCTGGTTTAGTTTGGAGAGACCTGGTTAGGTTTGACTTTTGACTTGGCATTTCAGTTGAGTATACAACTTAAGAGATCTATCTACCTTCTTTCTTTTTCTTGGGAGATGGGATCTTGACCTGTCACCCAGGCTGCAGTGCCGTAGTGCAATCATAGCTTACATACTTAATCATAGTCGTAAGTTTAAGTCCAAGAGTTTAACACTCTAGTGAGTTATAATTGCACCACTGCACTGCAACCTCGGTGAAGGACAATGTTCCCGCCTCAGCCTCCCAAGTATCCAGGATCACAGGAACAAGCCACTGTGCTCAGCCTCCCGAGTAGCCAGGATTACAGGAACAAGCCACTGTGCTTGGCCACTTCTCTATTTCTTTCTTCTTCCTTTTTTTAGTGGAAGATTTATGCACAGAAAAAGGAAAGTGATGTACAGAAAATTGAAATGAGGTGCGGAAGCAGCTGGATTAGACACAGCGTGGTGTTTGTCTTATTCAAACATGCTCTTTGAACAGTTGACTATAACGTTTTCTATTTCTTATACCATTCCAAATGACTCAGAATCTGAAAAGAAAGCAGCAGAAGAAATTACTAATAGACGTCAGGACACTGTTTTCTGAAGCACTCCTCTCTTAATTTGGGCAAAAGACATAATTAGGCAGATTTGGCACTAAAGCTTGTTATGTTACAAACTAGCTGTGTTATTCTGACCAAAATATGTAACTTTTCTGAACTTGTTTTTCTTCTGTTAGAAGGAGTAGTCCACCTTTCACATGTAGATTTAAAGGAAAAGCTCATTTACAGGTTGGGTGATTATTCTTGTTCTTTGTTGGCCTTTAGCCAGGAGTTATTTGCACATGCACATATGTCACTCAGAATTATAATCAAATGTTGAGAAGCCTCCGCTACAGATGTTCCTAAAAGAAAAGGGCAGATTTTCTCTTTCTAGTATGGTTTAAGAGCAGTTCTACTTGAAGGCAGAAGGGTGAACTGGAACAATCTCTAATTATCCTTTATTGTCCTACTAACCTGTCTATTTTATCTGCGTCTTTTTGGTACATATAGTATCTTACTCAACATGATTATTCTAGGAGAAAAAGCCACTAAACTAGTGCCCAATACTAGTTAAGTGCTGATTTAGTGAGTTCTGAATGTATATATGGCTTGACTAAAATTATTTATGCAGTCAGGGAAGAAACTAATTCACACAGCAGTGCCCTAATTGGCATCAGAGAGGTGTTTCCGTAAAGCCCTTAGGAAAAGCAGGAAGTTGATTAAATAGGAAAAAATGCACATGAAAATAGGAGTACAAAGAATGCATAGAAGAATAAAATGCAGTTGTTAAATAATCGCCCTCATAATATTTTTTCCTCGAGAAGTTACCTTTGATTTAATGCAGGAGAGAGCACCTGGGAAAATTTCAAATTGGAGTCCCTCCCACACTTCCCCTGCCTATGCTAAGAATTCATGGCCCAGAATTCAAATACTAAATCTAAGAGAGGCAGGTAAAAAGAACAGTGGAAAACAGATGGCAGCAGTTACAACTAGCAAATTCCCAGTTGGTGGCTCTCACATTTAGAAGCGGGCATCTGTTCTTCTTCCCCACTGCAAAGTGGTTTTAACTCAGAGGTGTTAAAAATATCTAAGTTGCTGTTTTATTCATTTCTGCTATTTACTGACTTTAATGACTTACAGTATATCCAATGAAAAGTACAATGTTTACCCAAGCGGCAAGAGACTCAAAACAGAAATATGGGATGCTGTTAAAAAACCTTGTGGTCTACAAAACAGCATGTATGGTTTTATAGGTGTACCTTGCTTTAAGAAATCAATGGGTACCTTAACGTTTGTGTAAGTTGAAATATACTTTAAAATGCACCTGGGGTGCTTGACATTACAAAACTCCTGAGAGAGTCATAACCTCTCTGGGCCTTAGTTTCCTCCTCTCTGAAATGGGAATAGTAATGCCTACATTATTAATCTACTCTTCAGGTCTGTTGTGAAAATTAGAGATAGTATCAGTGAAAGATATTATAAGCCCCTCAAATGCAGTAATGCTTAGTCAATGTCAATGCATTTTATTATTTATAAAAATTCTCATTTTGAAATAAACGTCCATTCATAAAAAATTAAAAATGTAGAGTGTGCCTGTGTTCAGGAGTAAGAAAGCCTCAAAAATAAAAGGGGCAGTTAACATAATTATGAATAAAATGTCGATAGCCTCTTTATGTTATTGTAAAGATGCCTTTCCCAGAACCATTTCTAACAGGTACCAGGAGGAGAGTCTTATTGAATTGAATATCATTCAACCCATTGACTAATGTAGATATTTATTGACTGCTGGCTATCTCATATTTTGTTTTCTTCCCTTTTTGGATTTAAAAATAGTATTCATTCATTGTAGGAAATTTGGAAATACATAAAACATAAGGAAGAATAGAAAAATAATTTATAATTTAAAACCCAGAGACATAAGACTAGTATAGATCTTATGTCACCACATTGAGAAAGCATCGGTAATAAGATTAATTTATTAAAAGCTTTTCTGCTCTCATAAAAGTTACATTGAGTAATAGATTTATCCAAAGCATGGTTTGTAATCACAGTTTCTGACGTCACAATCACTCTGAATATTCTTCTTAGTATTATTATTAATAATCACTAACATTTTTTGAATACTGTGTACCTGTTACTATATTAAGGCTTCATATATATTAATCGATATGAAACTCACAACAACTTCATGTATTTGGCACCATTATTAACAAACGTGAAAATCAGAACATTTGATATTAAGGAATATGCCCAAGGGCCCATGGTTAATACATGGTACAGCTGTGATTAAATTAAAAAGTAGGGGTATTTGATTCCGTAATGTACACTGGGATATTCTGCTTCTCTTTAGTATGGTGGTAGCAGCCCAGATTTTAGAATGAGATATGTTGTGGGTGATGCTTATTCCCCACTCCTCATGTGTCTTTTCATGTGGAGGGACTTTCATATCCGGTCACTTTCTGTGCCTTCATTCTCTTCTCTTCATGCCAAGAAGACTGACATCCCATTTGTGAGTAAGGAGGTTTAAACTGGATGCCATTGCCTTCGCCCTTTCTGCTCTTCTCTTTATTTGAGGTCTGCCTGTGTGAAGAGGAGGTGCATTCTCAGCTGCTCCTTGGCAGTGCAGGCTGTGCGGGTCTGACCAATAGTGTTTTGGAGAGGAGGGTAAATTCAATTCAGGGAGGCTTGTCACCCTATTTCTTTGTACTTAAGTTATCTCTTTCTGTTTAGTCCTTTACCAATTATCCATATGTCTGACTCTGATATGTATTTCTCAGTTTGTTACATACTTGGGCATAGAAAGAAGTGTTTTTAAATTGATTTTTTATGACTCTTAGCAGACAGACCCAGATACTTTTCTAACCTTCACTGTCTTTGTGTGAAACTTTGGGCAAGTGACTTCACTACTCCATGTCTCAGTACCTTTAGTTATAACACAAGACATACTTTTTCCTTCCTCATGGGTTTTTGTTAGGTTTAAGTGGGTTCATATGTGCAAAAAATACTGAGAAGTTGTTTTGGAAAACAAAATAGCAGGAAGCCATGGTGCAGAAATTTGGTTTAAGGTCAGTGGGCTGAGGTTAAAGAGGAGAGGTGACTTTAGGTACACTGAGTGCTGGTCATTCCAATAGTCCCCTGACTCAACCCCCATGGACCCAAGCCTGAGCTTTGCTTATGTTACTTCATCTCATCCTCACCGGACCCTGTCAGATAGGCATTATTTTCCGTATTTTGTGATGTGAACACTGAGACTTAGAGAGTTTCAGCAACTCGCACAGGATCACACAGCTGGCAAGAAGAAAGGCAGGCACCACATTTCAAGCCATGTCTGAAGTTCATGCTCTCTCAAGACATGACTCTGATAATTATGACAGGACCTGGGGTAGCCAGCATGGACTCAGATCCTTCTGTAAGAGTGGGCCAGTTTCAAGGACGTCACTAAATGACAGCAGAATGACGCCTTGAACCAAGCGGTATAGAACCTTATACAGGTTGCAGAAATAATGCTTTGGAAGCTGACATGAGGGTGCTGTTTTCTTTTTGTGGTTTTGTTTTTGTTTTTGTTTTTTGAGAAGAGTGTTTTTCTATCTATCACTTTTTCTTTTTGAACTAAGGTTGAGATTTTTAAAATACTTTTTTTTTTAAACATAGAATCACATAACTTGTGATCAGGTTCTCATGCTTCAGAATGCTATTGCTGTGTTTTGTTTTTCCACTTCCTCCGATTAGATGTTTGAGGTCATGTCTCCCTGCACCACTATCAGCATTCTCAGACCCTATTAGTCTCTTCTATCCCTGTCCTCCTTTCACCCTCAACCTTGAAAGCAATGTATCTCTGTCCTTCTGTCCTTTTTTTTTTACCCTCAAACTGGAAAGCAATGTAGTATCGTCTGAGGAAGCATACTATGTAGAAAGGATTACACACGGTTTAGGGGAAAGTTTGGTAATGCATCTGCTCTGAGAGTAAAGAGAAGTGGCTTAAAAGGGCATCAGAGTAAAACACTAGTTTGCAGAATGAATTGTCTTGTGCTTGTGGTTGTCTTTCTTGTGGAAAAGGCCATTTTCTCAAGGGACGACTTGAGTTTAGTCATCATTTGGAACACGTTCAGATTCTTACATAAAACTAATATACAATGAAAGCAACATTTGTTGAGTGCACCGTACTTGATATTTTAACCCACATTACCTCAATTCATCTTCACAATAATACTAAAAGATGAATATTATTATCATTGCTTTTACAAAAAGAAAACTGGGGTTCAAAGTGGTTGAATGCTTTGCCCAGGGTCAGGTACTAGTAAATGCAGGCACTAGTAAGACTCATACTCCAGTTTTTCTGTTTCCAAAGGCCCTGCTCTTTTTGCTCTTTCTTGCATGAACTAGTTTATCAAATATGGATGGGGAAAATTCGCTAGGAGGCTTTTTCCTCAAAAGAAGCCTAGGAATCCTTTCTCTGCTTGTAAGTGGACACATTAGTATGATCTCCATGTCCATCTATAAATTATCTATAGTATGATCAATTCTGAAACTGGCAAGGACAAACTTGGGCAAATAGCTGCTCTTTACAGAAAGCCTAGAATTGGAAAGAGAATGACTATGCTGTGTGCCATGAAGTTTTCAAGAGAAATGTTGCAAGGGATAGAAATCTTGGTAGATATGAATTTTTTTTAAAAAGCTCCGTATGAGAAAATCTTACACGAGGGACATCCCTTTTACCAGCATGGCAAAGACTAAAAATGCAGAGCATCCAGGATCAAAGCGTGTTTGCAATGCGAAGAACTATCCCCTGACAATCAGACTGGAAGAGGGAGGTATCCTTTAATCTTTTCCCTTTGTTTTTTCTGAGGAGAAAAACTCTCTTCTTTATTTTCTCTTGCTGACTAACTCTTCCCTTTAGTCATTTTCATCTCACGACTCATAGCAATTTTCCCTCTTTACATTAAGAATGAGTATAAACACAAATCACATTTGCGTTTCTATTTCAGGGCATTGTTTCTCTCCTCAAATGTTCAGAGGTAAGCAACAGAAAGTTGGAGTGAGCATAGCACCAAGACTGCAGCAGGATCAGAGGTTTCCACCTTCCCTGTTTTCTCTGTGCATGCCAGAGTTATGGAGAAAAATGTTTCTTGTGGCAACAGGAAAGCAGTTTGAATCAATGAAAGATCATTTATAATTTTTATGAACTGGAGAGAAGAAATAGACTTGAACGATCTTTAGATTCCAGGGAAGTTCCATAAAAAGAACCAGAAGTAATTATTTATAAATGAAACTCGAGGTTTTTGGTAAGGGGCTCATGTGTTAGAGATTGTATAGCTTCATTCAGTGTGTCCTAGTTTTTAGGACAAATGCCAAAATAAGGGCAGGAGGATTATTGCACATAGCTTCCTGTCTGGGGGTCTCATATGGGTGTACACAGTGATGCCAAGGTTCGCTTTTAAGTTGTTACTTTCAAAAAAGTTTCATTTATTAAAAAATAAAATCATCATTATTATCTCATTACAATATGGGCCCTGGATATGAAAAAAAAATTGATTACCTGATCTTTAGTTCCTAACTCTATTCTATCTATCTCTAATTTTGTTGCTTGGGGATTATTGGTCTATCAACACTCTTCCTGAATAATCAATCTGGTTAATTTAGCCTGTAAACCACTTTTCCCCTTGTGTCTGGTGTAACATATTGTTTAGTAATGTGCCCAGTAAAGCAGAAAAAGTAACTCCCAGGAATAGAAAAGGAAGCAGCACTCAGATTTTGAACTTGAGTGTCTTGCATTTTACCCCGTCTGCTGGGCTGTGCGGTAACTGACTTTTTATTTATTTTGTTTTTAGCCATATGACTAACTCTACCTCATTGTGCTCAGCAGCTGAACAAAACACACAGTGCTATATTCTGAAGCGCCCACTCATTCTTTATTGCTTTTATGACAAAGCTGTCCCTCCACATGTCTGCTCTGCCCTCTGACCCAAGGCGTTTACTTGAAGTAAACATGCCAGATGGTGGAGAAAAGTGATGGGTCAAAGAACAACGCTCGAGGGTCAGGAGTCACCAAATCCTTCTTCACAAAGCAAACTTAAAAGCAACAATTTCACCAAATGCTCTAGAGTGCTTTCACAGTGGAAAAGGAGGTGGAAAAGGTAGACCTTAATTACATATTTTGCTTTCAGGGCCTAATGGTTTTAGGTACAGTGTCTATTGGCTAATTTGAACGTAAGCAATTTATGAGAAACGATAAGAAAACAAAGAGGACAGATGGATCACTCTTGTATTCAGCAAAGAGCAGCAAGGTGAATAGTTTGTGTGTGGATGAGTATTCTAAGCTTTGACCCGAAAATTACACAGGCAATTTAGATTCCTTTTCTTTTTTAGGGGCTATTGTTGAAAGTTGAGGCCTAAAGGATGCCATTGTATAAAATACACTAGAACCCTAAAAAGACTCTAGTAACCTCCAAGGAAGCTTTTAGATGAGATCCTCCATTTCTTTTCCTTGTCTAGTATGGTGCTGCGTAAATCCAGATATATGAGCATTTGTGGAGTTACTGTAAATATCTTAAGCACAAGGATGGGTCTGTTTAATGTTGCTGTTTTCAAAAGTAATTTAAGAAAATGTTTATTAGCTATTTTACAGGACTGTGTGTTTTAGAAAGAACATTAGAAATAGTAGTTACTCCTTGCAGATAATCTGGCATAGGTAGGCATTATTACCTCTCTTTTTCAGATGATGATGGCATAACATGTCTGTATAATGCACTGGATTTATACACAGAATCCTAATATATTTTAAAAATAATTTAAAGAGGGAAATTTTTTTGAATTTTTCCTATTCATTACATTGAAACATAGTCATGTTCCTAAAACTCTTTCTCGGTTAACTACTATCATATTTGACTTTCAAGATAAAGTGTTTCTCCTAATTGCCAAGCATAATAACTTATTTTTTGTGTGTGTGGTAAGATTAATTATCTCGCTGGGATATGGTATAAAATAGAGTTAAATTGGAATTCCTAAGGGAGAGGTTATTTATAGAGCTACATGTGTGTCCTGAATAAGTTACCAAGCTTCTGTGATACATCATCTCTGAAGAGATTGGTAGTAATAGTTACTTTTTAAGAATTACCAAATTAACATTTAATAATATTAATAATAACCTCCAGTTACTGCATGTCAACTATGCATGAGAAACTTCATGAGCTACTTTATGAGGTACTTTATATCCATGCCTAATTTGATTTTTCCAACTTTAGCCAAAACAACAGCAACTAATATTTATTTAGAGTTTACAAATTACCAATTGCTGGGTTTATTGGTTTATATATGTTATCTTATTAAGTCCTGAAAACAACCCTGGAAAATAGGTACAATCATTAGTGTCATTTTATAAGTGAGAAAACTGAGGTTTAGAGAGATTGAACAAGTTGTTTACTTCTCCAAGATCATACACTTGGCAAATGGCAGACATAGATTGAAACCCAGGCACAAGTTCTTACACTATTCTAGTTGTTATTATCTCTACTATATTAGTAATAAACGGAAATTCAGAGATGTTGCATCTGCCCAAAGTCACACTACTAGCAGGGGGCAGAGGACACATCCAAATTCAGGTTTTTTTCTGACTTTAAAGCCCACACTAGATATGGTAGTCACTCTCTCAGTAGAGCTACATTCAAACACCCTGGAGAAGTAACGGATGTTCTCCATTATTTCTGTAAAAGGTACAAATTGTTACTCACTGCATCATCAGTATTCATGGCTAGTGGGCTACTTTCTGTTATGCTTGCACACTTCTGATCCTAATCAGTAAGTTTTGTGTTTAGAGTTGTGTAGTTTCCAAACCTCTTTATACCAATTGAACATGTTACTGTAGTTATATAATTATGTTAATGATTATATAAGCCAATGAAACATAAATGTGGAAATAGAACTGTTATCTCCATGTAACCTAAACTGGATGAAAAGACAATAAAGGGAAGGTACAAAGATATTCAGCCAAATTAAGTATGAGTGATGCAATTGTAAAAGATTGAGGGAAAATAATAAAATCTAGGACAAATTCTTCATTCACAACTGCTTCCCAATTTTATTTAAATTTTGATTCCACTTAAAAGAATACCAAAGTCTTGAATAAAAGATCTTGGTTCTGAATCAAACTATTGGCCAATGAATGGATATACATGTTAGCTTATAATAAAATATTTAAGTTATATACTTATCATTTTCTGATTGCCTAATGATTCCTGATAAGAGGGTTTCTTGTCTGTTTACGGTGGAGAAAACTGAGGTGCAGGCTGGTTAACTCACTAACTTAGATCCCACCATCTAGTACAGTGGCAGAGCTAAGACGAAGTGGCAGAGCAAGAAACAGGATTTAACTCCATGGCTCTATTTAACTCTACAGTTCTCCACAGTTTCTGCTTTGTCTTTTACTGCCTCACCAATGTGATGCATTTGAGGGTTAGGAGTCATATGCCAGGAAACCCCATGGAAAATTATTGTGCCCACACGGACTTGAAAGTTCCCCTTACTTCATCCCTGCACTCAGAAAAACCTTCCTTTTTCTCAGACAGGGATTAACCTACTTGATTTTTAAAAACTCTAGGGAAAGATATTTCATCACATCATATTATGATTCTCATTATTATAAGAATTGTATTTTCCTTAGAGACTCTACCAATATACACTCCTGCTAAGATGTAGAGCTTTTAAGCAATAGGAAAGAACAGAAATTACTTTTAATGACATGACAACATTGCTGAAGATATAAGTCCCAGAACTTCTCTAACTTCATGCTGTCTCCCCTAGCTTCTTACTTGACACTTTCTGAATTACTCATAACTGAAAAAAGACATTGTGTTTTAGACTTGGTTATTAACATCACCTTAGAAATAATTTATTTAACTAGTTTCTATCTGTTGAATTAACAGAAATACCAGCTCCCCTGGAGAATTTCCAGAGAATGATTCGTGATCATATTTTCTTGAGAATTAAAGTGATATAATGCAGAACAAGAGAATAATTGCTATATATACAGAAACCCTCTTTTCTCAGGACTTGTTTATATAATATCTAGGTTCCTTGTATTAGTTACTATGGCTGTGTAACAAATCACCCCAACTTAGTGGCTTATAACAACAGTGTATATTTACTGTCTTTCCTGGCTTCTATGGGTCAAGAATTTGGCTGTGGCTTGGCTAAGCTGTTCTGGCTCAGGGTCCCTCATGAAATTGCTGTCAGATGTTGGCTGGAGTGAGTCATTTGAAGTATCGATTGGGACTGGGAGATCTACTTCCAAGGTGGTTTCCTCACATAACTGGCTGGTGGTGCTGATTGTGGGTGGGAGGCTTCAGTTCCTCTCTACCTGGGCCTTTCTAAAGGGCTGCTTGAGTGTCCTCATGGTGTTACAGCTGGCTTATATTCAAGAATCCAGTGTAGAAGCTGCAGTACATTGATCTAGCCTGAGAAGTTATGCACCATCATCTCTAGCATATTCTATTGGTCACCTAGGACCAAAAGGAGCAAGGATCAGGAGGGACTGTCTTAGAACCTGGCTACCACAAACCCCTGCTTTGTCCACTTGGGATTATGGCAATGATGTCCACCTGGGATTATGGCAATGATCAAAATCTCTTATTGTAATGATAGCTGTCTGTCTTCTCTTTCAGAATTTAAGTTCCTTTAGTGTCTATGTCGTGTCACTTATTTTCTCTTTCTTGAATGCATAGGTTTTAAGAAGTCTTTTTAACTGCTTTTCGTCTCTTCACTCTGGGCCTGGATTTGATGACTGCATTAATTATGTGTTGCTGCAGAACAAACCACACCAAACCTTAATAGTTTAAAACCACAATTGCTTGTCTGCTTATAATCATGTGGGTCAGCAATTTGTGCTGGGCTAAGTTGAGTGGTACTGTGACCATCTGTCTTGCCTGGGGTCACTCATATAACCCAAGTCATCTGACAGTTCGGATGGAGATAGATGGTCTAAGATGACCTCACTTATATGTCTGGTGTTTGGCAGGTTGTCAACTCCTTGATTCTTCATTATGTGGCCTCTCTAGCAGGCGAGCTGGAGCTCATTCTCATAGTGGTCTTAGAGTTGCAATCGCATCTGGAAGAGGGAAGCCCCAGAGTGTAAACACATTTCAATTATCTGCTTGTATTATGCTAGCAAATATTCCATTGGCTAAGGGAAGTCACATGGGCAAACCCAGAGTCAAGAGATTGAGAAATTGATGTCACTTCCTGATGGGATCGTTGGCAAAGTCACATTGCGAAAGGGAGAGATACAGGCTGGGAGGAATTACGATGGCCATCTGTGCAGTCTGCCCAAATAGCTTTCCTCTGAGCCTTTGGGTAACCTTTCTTTATTTGTATCACCCTCTAAGCTATAAGCTCCCTGAGGCAAGGGCCATGGCTGATTTATATTTTTCTATATATTTAGCACTTTTCCCACTGTTACATAAATATTTGTTGAATTGAATTGAATATAAAAACACTTTCAGGGAAAGAGATTCTGGAAAAGGCAAGTAGAAAATGAAATGGAAAGACTCAGGCTGTATTGACAATTTTTGACTGGTTTAGTTATTTAAACAAAGCCTCAGTCCAAGCAAACTAAACCATTTGATTTTTTAAAATTACATTATTAGTTGTTTGCTTGAACTCACTAGCTGTTTGGTCAGAAAGACTGGATAAATTGTGGGTGTGTAGACAAAATACAAGTAAAGTATGCCAATCAACATCACACGTTCTTATCACTGGTTCACACTGGATGCTCAGTAAAGCACAGCTGTGATGTCTCTTGTTCAATAATTATGGGACTGCTCCTCTTGCCAACTTTGCCTGTAGTTCACCAAAGTCAAGTTGCCCACGGTAAGACAATTTTTTTCTAAGATTATTGTTGATAGGTCCCAAAAGTGTATTAGGTGGTTAAATTCCTCATTGTTAAAAATGGATTAGTGAGTCAAGCAATAAGCATTAACTGATTAGTGTCAGTAACACCTTTACTTTCAGTATTCAGTCTAGTTTTATTTATGTTTTATCATCTGTGGCAGTAGTTTTCAAATTAAGACTATGTAAATATTTAAAAATTTTGTTCTCAGAGGTAATCAAAAATATTTTTGATAAGGCTGCATAGACAATCCAACATTCCCAACTTCTTTGTTTTTGACTGGAATTTTATTGACTAGAATTACAGTGTGTCAATTTGGATTATTTCATCCTGATCAAAGTTATGGAATATCTGATTAACGAGACAAAGAAAAGCATATTGAAGTGCGTATATTGTAGCTTGTTAAATAGATCAACTCTTTCAAAGCATGAGGCCCACGGAAAGAAATAGTAAGAGGAGTTTACTGGTGAAAGCCGAGAGACTGAAGTCTGTATTAAGTTCCTTAACGTCTGGGTGGTCAATATGGTTGTGAGTAGTAGGTCTTATGAGAATTATGCAATTAAGATAGTTATAATGGGGATGAGTGTATTTATAATCTATTGTTGTGTAAAATATATTATCCCAAAATGTAGTGACTTAAAACAACAATAATCATTTATTATCTTACATGATTTTTGTGAGTCAGGTATCTAGACAAAGCGTAATGGGATGACTTGTCTGTGCTCTATAGTGGCTGGAGCCTCGGCTGAAAGAATTAAGAGTTGGGGCTGGAATAATCTGAAGTCTTATTCACTCACATCGTTGATGCCAGAGGATCTCTTTGGGCTTGTTGGTCAGAACACCCCTACACCCTACACAGCCTCTTCCTGTGGCCTGGGCTTTCTCACAAAATGGTGGTTGTATTCCAAGGACAAAGAGAAAGAGAGAGAGAGTGTGTGTGTGTCTGTGTGTGTGTGTGTGTGTGTGTGTGTGTGTGTGTGAGAGAGAGAGAGAGAGAGAGAGGGAGAGAGAGAGAGAGAGAGAGAGAAGCTGTATTGTTATTTATGACCTAGCTTTGGAAGTCATGCATTATCACTTCTGCTGCATTCTAATCATGTAGGCATTCACAAAGGCCAGTTCAGTTCTGGGGATGAGGAAATAGAATCAATTTCTTGATGGAGAGTGACAAAGTGCTGGAAGTGCATATGGAATCAGAAATATTACTGTGGCCAGTTTTGGAAAATATAATCTGCACCCATGGACCAGGAGTAATCATGATCACATTGTGTTCTAGACTTGCTAGGGTTTCAAAAAATAATAATATGAAATTTTTGATTTGTGGTCTGAATAATGAATATGATTGGTAGTACTGAACATAGCCAAGGATGTTGACTCCAGGGGGATGGTATTAATTAAAATATCTTTCAGATAATTCAGAAAATATAAGCAAAATGTTTTTGTTGTATTCATGGCATGTTTTTATTACAAGTGACAAAAATTGAACTCAAATTGGTTCAATCAAAAAGAGTGAATTTATTAACTGGTATAACTGAAAATTTGGGGGACAATGCTAGCTGAGAGTACAACTGGATAAAGGCCTCAAATGATGTTGGTTGCAGGAATCAGTATCTCTCCATATCTTAGCTTTGCTTTTCAATTTTTATTGTTCAGGCAACCTTTTCTCAATCTTGGAAAAAGAAGCCAGCAGCAATTCTAGGTTTATATTTTACCAGCTTAGCAATTCCCATTAAAAAAGTGTCTCTTTTTCAATAATTCCAGCAATTGTTCGGAGTATTGAGACTGGTTGGACTCTGAAAAGGTGATTATTATTATAGCAATCTTTGAGTGTTTATGACTTGATTAATAAAGCTTGAACCATGTAACATCCAGAGGGCTGGAGGTTGGGGTTGGCCTCATCCACTCTTATGAATCGAGAGACATGATGTGTATAATTGATATATGCAGAGAATGCCTTTCACAGAAACTGTAGAAATAGAATACTGACACATTGATATGGGCACTGGGTCCCGGATGAAAGAGCACTTTCTTGCTATGATAGATGGGATGGCTTTGGAGATCACCCAGAAAAGACTGAAATCCCCAAGGATCAATGTTACGGGGAAGAAATTGAGAGCCAATGCTTGTTGATTGATTTAATAAGTTATATATCAATCTGACTTCAGTCTTAGGTATTTGTTTGACACTTAGTTGTTAAACATCTAATATGTGCCAGGAACGGAACTTTACATGTTTAGCTAGGATTGTAATTTTAGTTTAAGTGAGAATTAGAATTGTCCGGGCAGGTCTGTCAGAGGTGTGGGGTGAGTTAGTAAAATCCAATTGTATGAGGACCTCAGAGCCTCTTGGGAGGTACGTTTGAGGGAAGGTGCAAGTCTTTGAAGTTGGAGGAGAGAGGCAAGTGCAGCATGGTGTCTCCTATTCAGATCAATTCCCTAGCCCAGTTAGCACTGATTTGTATATGAACCCCAGGGAAGACAGTGGGATTAGAAGTCAATATTTAAGGAGCTATAAGACAAGTAGTAGCACTGCATTGCAACCTCCTTCTGCAGAGAGAAACCCAAAGGAGAGAGAAACACTCTCTCACTTTGCTGCTGAATAGCTGGATGGCTTTAATATCTTGAGAACTACAGTGTCTGGGATATGGTGGGGAAACAGTAGCTGCCAGGAAACTCTTAACAGGCTTAAGTTTAGGGTAGAGGGAGAGTATTTATTTATGAGGTTGTGGATGATGTTCTTTGGGTTCCCTTGAGAACACGTGGGACCATTTCTTTCCAGTACTATTAGAATATCTTATTTGTCCTTTATTAATACAAGGGGCTGTGGAGTGGACTGGACTTAAGAAGGCTTAACTTTAAAAAGTCTGAATTTTAGACTGATGCATTAAAAACTGTAATAACATCCAGGGACATGTTGGAAGTAGACACCGTTATTTCTCAAATGTACTGATTACATAATCTGCAATTTAAAAGAAGATGGCCATAATTATCTAATGGATTTTTGGGATGCTATGTCAGAGATGTCTGGCCTTGTAAAGGATCCCACACAGAAGATGATCAAATGCACTTCTCTCTGAACTGCTCTATTTTCAAATACATTAAGGAAACTAAGGGAGCTTAATTAGCATAGTGGTAGGCTAGAAGACATAAAATAATAAAATGTTGAGATTACAGAATAGTGGGCTGTAACACAAGTATGCTTAAAGTGTAACATAGAGGAATAAATGGAAATAGGCAAGTTCACAGAGGAAGACATTTGAATTTGGCTTTGAAAGATGATTTGAAGTTGACTAGATATCAGAGATAATGAGGAAAGACCATCCAAGGGAGAGGAAACAGAAATGCAAACACATCTATAATCCCATGTTTGGAACAATGTGTAATCTTTTATATCTTGCTTATGAGTTTAAATTTTATCTTGTTAGACATTAGGAGTCACAAAATGATTTAAATTGAAGAATAACATAATTTGATCTTTGTCTCAGAAAGATTACTTTGACATAATGTTGGAGGTCTGGAGATATAGAAGAGGAGAAAAGACTAGTTAAGCCTGTCTTTCATAAGCAAGGCTAGCAAGGTCAGACTCCAAGCAAGAAATGATGAAGACTTTGATTTGGTCAGTGGTGGGGAGCTAAGAGAAAGTGGTGCATTTTTGAGAAAGACTGATCAATTGTGTATTCATAAATCAGATAAGACACTGTATACTTCTATTTACCTAATTTTTATTATATATACTTTAACATAGTTTTATACTTAGATGGTTGAATGTGTTATAGCAAAGGACTCAAATTGTCTTAGTAGGTGGTGGCTAAATATTCATCAAATAGCAATACTTTCTGTTTGGGATTTGCTCTGAGTTTATTTCAAATTTTATGAAAGGAGAGAGAATGAATGTGAAAAGGAAAATTAGTAGTCTACTGTGTTTTAATAGAGCATAGTTTTTATTTGAATATTCTGAGAAGATATGGAGTAATTGACAGTGTGAAAATTTATTTATTTATTTATTTATTTATTATTATACTTTAAGTTCTAGGGTACATGTGCACAACATGCAGGTTTGTTTCATATGTATACATGTGCCATGTTGGTGTGCTGCACCCATTAACTCATTTACATTAGGTATATCTCCTAATGCTATCCCTCCTCCCTTCCCCCACCCCATGACAGGCCCCGGTGTGTGATGTTCCCCTTCCTGTGTCCAATTGTTCTCATTGTTCAGTTCCAGCCTATGAGTGAGAACATGCTGTGTTTGGTTTTCTGTCCTTGAGACAGTTTGCTCAGAATGATGGTTTCCAGCTTCATCCATGTCCCTACAAAGGACATGAACTTATCCTTTATCATGGCTGCATAGTATTCTATGGTGTATATGTGCCACATTTTCTTTGTCTAGTCTATCATTGATGGTCATTTGGGTTGGTTCCAAGTCTTTGCTATCACGAATAGTGCCACAATAAACATAGGTGTGTATGTCTTTATAGCAGCATGATTTATAATCCTTTGGGTATATACCCAGTAATGGGATGGCTGGGTCAAATGGTATTTCTAGTTCTAGATCCTTGAGGAATCGCCACACTCTCTTCCACAATGGTTAAACTAGGTTACAGTCCCACCAACAGTGTAAAAGTGTTCCTATTTCTCCACATCCTCTCCAGCACCTGTTGTTTCCTAGACAGTCTAATTTTTTTTTTAAGAGAATGAATGAAAGCGTTCAAATAGGCTGCTCTTTGTCAGAATTTATGTAAGTATTGAGATTCTTAAGGTTGTTTTATTACACAACTAGGGAAAAATTTTCAGTGTCAAAATGTGATTTTAAATATAAATATTCACTAAACAAATTTTGGAATAAGTGACATATTATTTGGGAAAGCCAAACTATGACAGTATTGTGACCTTCTTAGCTCTATTTCTATAATATTTCCACTCCCAGATCAATCAAGTTCTTCAATTGAATGTTTAGTTCAAACAGGAGACAGTCCTGTTTCTGGTCAGAGAAAGTTAAGAAACCTTAGGAAGATAGCTTGGGAGGACCTGTATTAAGTGTCTTTGGACAGGTATATTCTGATCTAATGTTCTTGATTTATGAATTAGAATCCTGATACCAAACTCTAAGTTGTATCTCAGTTTCAGTGACACGTTTTAATTTTTGTCCTATGTCTTAACCCTGCTTTGATAATTCATCTAGTATTGCTGCTACTTGAGATTATAACTCATACTTTATGTCTATCTAGAACTGAAGTCCTCAAACTCTGGGGCCATGCTATCTGGGCCTACTATGACTCTCAGACAATCCAACTACCTTTCTCCTTGCATCTGCAGCCTCCAGGTGTCACCCTACTCTGTACACCGTTTACTGGGAGATTCACATCCCTTCCATACTGGTAGCTGGATCTCATTGCTGGTCTCTTTTGACTTGTTCTGTCTATTTGCAGCCTGTTCTCTGATTTCAAACCCTAACAGACCACAGTCTCCTATATTTATGCTAAAATTATGGTTTTCAGTTTTCCCCAAAATCTGTGGAAATGGTTCAAGTGGTCTATGTTTATATTTAATAAAATTTTACTTAAATGTATTTTTAATTGTTATGAGCCCACCCCAAAGTGTCAACCCTATGGCAATAAAGCATGGATTCTAAAGTCAAGCTTCCAGGGTTTAAGTCCCAGCTCCAACATCACTCACTTGAGTGGTTTAGAGAAGTTGATTAACTTTTCAATGTTTTAGTTTCCTAATCTGTGAAGTTGTTGTAATTAAAGAATTTATTGTGGGGTAAAATAAGATTATTTATTTGAAGAACTCATCACAGTGCTTGAAACATTGTGTAGCAAATTTTGTTACTTCCCACCTAGTAAGCACTCTTACTTTTTCCTTGCAAAGAGAACACAATGTTGTTCCGGCTGCAATGTATTCAGCCATAGGAGTTAAGTTGGGATTTGACTAAGCTATGACTTAAGCTTGACTAAGATATGATGCTACTTCAGTTCTTCAGTGGGGTGTCTAGGGTTGAGTGTATGGACAATGAACATAAGGAAAAGTCTTCTTTTCAGGAGTTTTGGGGAAAAGTGTTACTAATAAAATGTGAGGAGGAAAGACCTTCCTAATTTTGCTCCGCCCTTCTATCTTTCTGCTTCAAATTCTGTCATTGGAAAACTTGCCAAGTGGAGCTGCAGCATCCATCTTGCCACCCTGAAGCACCAAGATGGAGAATGAACATCAATGTGTCAAAGATAGTGGAAGGGTGGGAAAAGCCTTTCTCTATGATGTCATTGTTGAGCCAATGAGTCAATTAAAGACATCCAAATTGTGAACTTTTAGTTAAATTTACAAAAGTTGTTATGGCCTAAACTAGGCATTGGCAAACTATGGCCTGTGCGCCAAATCTATCTTTTTTTTTTTTTTTTAAATAAAAATTTATTGCAATGCAGCCATGCCCATTCATTTACATGTTCTCTATGGCAGCTTTCATGCTACAATTGCAGAGTTGTTTAATGGCAACACAAACTGCATAGCCCACAATGCTTAAAATATCTACAATTTGCCCTTTTACAGAAAGAGTTTGTCGACTCCTTGCTTAAATCAATGTTAATTGTATTTTGTTCTGCTTGAGATTGAAAGCATCATAATGAATACATGGAACAATTTAATAAATATTAACTATTATTATTCTAGTAAAAAACACACGCGCAATGGAGTAACTTTCTTTTTCCCAGTTATAGATAAATCTTCTACCATCTCCTCTTATTTGAAGAGTATCCTGAGATGGTGAGAAAAATAGATTATAATAAACAAAAAATTCTGTTCCCACATTGCAGACATTCATCTGTGGCAATTGGGACTTTTATTTACACCGTAAAATCAACCAAAAAAATTAGAAAGAAGTTGTATGTAAAGCTTGTTTAGGGCTGCACCTGTCATATGTACCTCTGATTTCAAAATGAATGTTCACCACAATACTTTATTTTCTCCATTCATTATAAAAATGGTTATAATACATAGCATTATAATGAGTATTTTATAAGGAAATACTATATACATTAACTTGTATATACACTTTAGTCATCTATTTTACATTATAGGACTCCAAGCAATATTTTATTTGAAAAAAAATTAAAATGAATTGCATTCCTCAAAATACAGTTGAAAACCATGGATGTAGAAATATTTTAGCTGCCTGTTCAACTTTGAAATCTTTAACTTTGAAATGAGCCCCTCTTATGTGAAGGACCTCTTCAAGGAGAACTACAAATCACTGCTCAAGGAAATAAGAGAGGACACAAACAAATGGAAAAACATTCCATACTCATGGATAGGAAGAATCAATATCATGAAAATGGCCATACTGCCCAAAGTAATTTATAGATTCAATGCTATTCCCATCAAGTTACCACTGACTTTCTTCGCAGAATTAGAAAAAATTACTTTAAAATTCATATGGAACCAAAAAAGAGCCCATATAGCCAAGACAATCCTAAGCAAAAAGAACAAAGCTGGATGCATCATGCTACCTGAATTCCAACTAAATTACAAGGCCACAGTAACCAAAACAGCATGGTACTGGTACCAAAACAGATATATAGGCCAATGGAATAGAACAGAAGCCTCAGAAATAGCACCACACATCTACAACCATCTGATCTTTGACAAACCTGACAAAAACAACCAATGGGGAAAGGATTCCCTATTTAATAAATGGTGTTGGGAAAACTTGCTAGACGTATGCAGAAAACTGAAACTGGACCCCTTCCTTATGCCTTACACAAAAATTAACTCAAGGTGGATTAAAGACTTAAACATAAGACCTAAAACCATAAAAACCCTAGAAGAAAATCTAGGCAATACCATTGAGGACATAGGCATGGGCAAAGACTTCATGACTAAAACATCAAAAGCAATGGCAACAAAACCCAAAATTGACAAATGGGATCTAGTTAAACTAAAGAGCTTCTGCACAGCAAAAGAAACTATCATCAGAGGGAACAGGCAACCTATAGAATGGGAGAAAATGTTGCAATCTATCCATCTGACAAAGGGCTAATATCCAGAATCTACAAGAACTTCAACAAATTTACAAGAAAAAAATCAAACAGCCCCATCAAAAAGTGGGCAAAGGGTATGAACAGACACTTCTCAGAAGAAGACATTTATGCGGCCAACAAATATTTGAAAAAAAGCTCATCATCACTGATCATTAGAGAAATGCAAATCAAAACCACAATGAGATATCATGTCATGCCAGTTAGAATGGTGATCATTAAAAAGTCAGGAAACTACAGATGCTGGAGAGGATGTGGAGAAAAAGGAATGCTTTTACACTATTGTGGGACGTGTAAATTAGTTCAACCATTGTGGAAGACAGTGTGGCAATTCCTCAAGGATCTAGAACTAGAAATGCCATTTGACCCAGCAATTCCATTGCTGGGTGTGTACCCAAAGGATCATAAATCATTCTACTATAAAGACACATGTACACATATGTTTACTGCAGCATTATATATGATAGCAAAGACTTGGAACTCATGCAAATGCCCATCAATGATAGACTGGACAGAAAAATGTGGCACATATACACCATGGAATACTATGCAGCCATAAAAAAGGATGATTTCATGTCCTTTGCAGGGACATGGATGAAGCTGGAAACCATTATTCTCAGCAAACTAACACACGAACAGAAAACCAAACACCCCATGTTCTCACTCATAAGCGGGAGTTGAACAATGAGAACACTTGGGCACAGGGAGGGGAACGTCACACACCAGGGCCTGTCACGGGGAGTGGGGCTAGGGGAGGGATAGCATTAGGAGGAATACCTAATGTAGGTAACAGGCTGATGGGTGCAGCAAACCACCATGGCACATGTATACCTGTGTAACAAACCTGCACGTTCTGCACATGTATCCCAGAACTTAAAGTTTAAAAAAAAAAAAAAAAAATGAGACCCTCTTTCTTAAGATCTTTGTTTAGTGCTGGGGCGTTTTTTGTTTGTTTGTTTGTTTTTTTGTTTGTTTGTTTGTTTTTTCCCATATCTTAAACCGATTGAAATGCTTCACAATTTACTCAAGAAAAAGGCACCTATCATTCTGGTTATCTACTTTTAAAATACCAAAAGGTATTTGTAGTAGAGGAGTGATAAGTAGTCAAGTTATCCCTGCCACGAACGCTGAGGGATCTTGGTGAAGTCCCTTCAACTCTCCAGTCCTTTGTTTCTTATGGCAATACCTTAGCAGGTGGTGTGAGGATCAGAAGATAGTGGTTTCTTAGTAAACACTTATTATCTCCTTTCGTAATGGATTTGACACTACACTTATGATATATAGCACATGTAGAGGTTTTGATGATTTTAACTGTTAGATTGAAAAAAGTAGAGTCAAATAGATTTTTGTGTATTTGTTTTCAAAGTCTAAACTATTGAGTCTATCACAGGAAAAGAACATTATAATATGAATACATGATTGGTCAAAAATAGCACATGTCACTACCCCAGGTATAATAGAAGAATCTTGATTGCATATGACAAAAACAAACAGAAATACTAAACCTGGTTTTAGACAAAAAATTCAATGGCAGATAAGTTAAAAAAACACCTAGGGTATAGATCTGTGAGGGCTCTGTGGCATGGTTAGATACAGGGGTCAGATAACACTTTTATCATCTTTCTCTCTTTTTCTCCTTTCCTTTTTCATTTCTTTGCTTGGCTTTGTATTTATTGTTTGACTTTTCTCTGTAGTAGCTTTATTCTTAGCTAGGTTTTCTTCCTATAAGGACAGGTGGTAAGTCCAGGATAACATCCCACCTATCTAGCAATTTCTACAAAAGTCCCTGGTTATCATCCTCATCCTCCTACTGCTATGGACAAGGAGACGTGGTTCCCATGTCCATTCCTCAAAACCAGTTGGTAGGCCTGCCCCAACCAAATTTCAAAGACTTAGAACAGAGTAAGGGCCAGCCTTCCAAAAGGAGAAGTTAGCTTCTGGCACAAGAAATTAGAATGCTGGGAAGATACCCATATCTGTCACTTTCTGAGTGCGCCATCTTGGACAACTTACCGATCTTTCTTCAGCTTTAGCTTCATCTCTTCCTATTGATAGGAAGAGTTACTCTAGAGGTTTAGGTTGATAATTAAATGGCCTAAGGTATTAGAGAGTGTCCTAGAGTTGCTGGCATATACCCAGCTGGTAGGTACCCTTATTACATCTTTCCCTGCTTTCAGTAGCATGGAAATAAGATTTCATGAGGAAGCCGAGTGTAAAATAGGAGCTGCTCTGAAATTCCTACCACAGTATCACTTTCCTTTTGATCTCATACATTTATAGATGGAAATCATGAAAATCTGTATAGTATTTCCAATAGGTCTAGGCTACTTTAATGCAGCAAGCAAATATAACCTGGGGATAAGGTGAATAATTCAGCTCTTGTAGTCTGTTAGGAACAGTCAAATAACTCCATTTACCTTCCTGGTAGAAGATGTCTAAACCTACCTGTCATCAGGGATATAAATGCCTGAAGGTGCTCAATACCTGTTACCTCCCTCAGAATATTCACCACCCCAAGCATAAAAGTCAAGATGACTGTGGGACTATCAATCAATGTGTTGATTAGTGATCTGCTACTCTCCTGTTTTGTCCTGTTAATGTGAGGACAAAAGTGGTAATATTGATACAACCTGAGGAACACACAGCAATTTCAATGTGTCGTTCGTGGGAATGAAGCCATAGCTATGTAACCTTACAAGTGCTAAAAGCAATTAGTTGTAACTGATCTTGACTATCAGAGAAATGCATGGGAGACTGGTGGTGTGGTATACTTTTAATTCCTGATTGATTTTTGCTGTAGGTTGTTTTTTTGTAATTTTTCTAATAACAAACACTGGGTGACTTTTCTTCAAGCTTAGCTTTTCTTCAAGCATGTATTGTGATCTTTAGTTTCTTGGTCATGACATAATCCATTAGTGGCTGCATCGCAAGCCTGGATAAAAACACAGAGCACATCAAGTCCCATTACAATAAAAACTTTTGTTTAACAAAATGGTTCCCAAGTCCTTCTGTGACAGAATTAATTCAGGCAGGATGAAATAAAGCATTTTGGTATCACAAACTATTTGGATATTCTCTTTGAATTGCTCTTAAGTAATTATGAAATCATTCATTGCTTATTCAATAATTTAAAATATCTACTGTGTCTACTGCTTGGCACTGGGGTTCATGGCAATGAACAAAACATCTCTTCTCTTAGAGACATAATATTCTGTAGGATGGCAAAGACAATTGGATTAGTTTACTGAGACTGCCACAACAAAATGCCACAGACTGGGTGGATGAAACAACAGAAATTTCTTTCTCACAGTTCAGAAAGCTAGAAATTCAAAATCAAGGTGTTGACAGGCTTTGTTCTCCTGAGGCCTCTTTCCTTGACATGCAGATGGCCACCTTCTCACTGCGTCCTCACACGCCCTGTGTGCACATTCCCTGCTCTCTCTCTGTATGGCCAAATTTCCTCTTATAAGGATATCAGTTAGAATGAATCAGTGCTCACCTTAGTGGCTTCATTTTAACTTAATCATCTCTTTAAAGGCCACACCTCCAGTGACACATTCTGAGGTACTGAGAGTTAGGGCTTCAACATACACATCTCTGTGAGGGGCATAGTTAATCTCATGATAATGTAAATTAAACCAGCGAGTATGTATCATTTAAGTGGGTACCCCAAAACTATAAATAAAAATAAGGCAGGGTAAATGATTGGGTAGAATGCTGGGGAAATTGTTTTAAACAGGATGGTCAAGTAAGTCCTGTCTATTGAAATAGCATTTGAACTGAGAAATGAAGAGAAGGAAAGAAGAATGGGAATATTTGGGGGGAAAGTGTTTTAGGCAGAGGGCATGGTGTTCAGTGTAGTAGAAAAGAGCCTAGAGGGTGATATGGCTGGAGAGGAAAGTGTCAGGACAGAGATGAGACCAGACGGGTAACTCGCGAGTATCATGGCAAGTTGTGGAGGCCTGCTAGGAAGGGGTAACTATCTGCCGGAGACAATAGATTCCTAAACCCACAATCAAGGCTCAGTGTCTTGTATGCTATTAGGGCTGTGCAGGGTATTGTGGATGGTACTGGCTACCTAATTTGTAGGGCCCAGTGCAAAATAAAAATGTGGGGCATCTTGTTCAGATGTCAAGATGGTGACATCAGGGTATTAAACCAAGTGTAGGGTCGTTCTCATCTCAGAGCTGTGTGCAACTGCACAGGCCACATGCCCTGGCTGTAGAAACATAAGACAGAAAAAATCTGGATTTACACAAATGCTTCTTCAAAGGTAAAATGTGCAGTCAAAAGCTGTGTAGTCTTATGGAAAGTGTGTTTCTGTGGTTTAAATTTAAAATCTCAGTTAAAACCCCAGCTTTTTTGCTTTCTACCAGTGAAACCAACTGGTTTCAAATTTCTCATTTGTAACAAGGGGATAGTGAACCCTGTCTTATAAGGTTTGGTTTTGGTCCAATTTTGCCAAATAGTGGTTAAAAAAAAGTTTGGGTAAACTATAGAATTCTCTCTTAATCCATTTTGTGTTGCTATAACCGAATACCTGACACTGGGTAATTTATGAAGAAAAGAGGGTTATTTATCTCACAGTTCTGCTGGGGGAAAGTGCTGGCATCTCCTAGGCTTCTGGTGAGAGCCACATGCTGGGTCAAAGCACGATGGAGAAGGTCAAAGGGGACAGGAACATGTGTGAAGACCCAAGTGGAGTCCTGAATTTATAACATAACAACCTACTCTTGCAGGAACGAGTCCAGTTTTGCAAGAACTCACTTGCTACTGCTAGAATGGCACCCAGTTATTTATTAAAAACCTGTCCTCATCATCCAAAAAACTTCCGTTAGGCCTTACTTTCCAACATCACCACCCTGAGGATAAAATTTTAACATGTGTTTTGGTAGAAACAAACAAATCGTATCTAAACCTTAGCATATTCCATAAAACATCATCAAGTAATACATTTAATTTGTTTCTCCTTTACATTCTCTTTTGACATCGCTTCCATCCTGTAATTCCTGAACAAGGAAAATGTTTTGTGAACTAATGGTAATGATTTACACTGGACATGAAGATTATTCACCTTTTTGTAAATACAGGAAATCAGTCTCATTTATATGATACATTTTATTACGGGCAAGAAGCCCAGGTGTCAGATAGAGTGTTTGCTTTGTCCCATGACATAACCGAAAGTGTATATTGATGGTCTTTGTTACTCTGCAGTAATTATTTAGTAAATGGGCCAATTCTAAGTGAGCCTCTGGTCTTGACCTCATCCCTTTTGCTTCTTTCCCCCTTAGACAGTCATTTTTCTGCCTTTCTTGCCCAGCTTTCTCCCCAAAAAGCAGCTGTATTTGTGTGTCTCATCCTGAGAGGGCAGGCAACTGGCTGCTGTCAAAGTCACTCTGTGGCCTGGCCAGTGGGGAGCCATGAAGAACCATCTGCTGCAGAAATTGAGTGTCACCTCTACAGTAGTCTTGTTTAGAGAAGGATCATGGAATTATTCTTAACTGAATATATTGTTTGCCAAAGAAAAGGGCATAGTTTTAAGCAGTAAATAAGGAGAAAGCTGTAACCCATCTTGGTAAACTTGCATGCTTAGCTGCATGGAAATAATTGTTCTGTAATCATGAGCAATGACAGCGGGAAGGCACACTGGAAACAGACCTCCTATTGAATGCAATCTCAAATATGCAAAAATAAATGACAAATATACCTAACTTGTGGATGAAAATTAACAAAAGTATTTGTAAAGTTTGTATTAATCACTTTAAGTCTCAGGGCTTCCCTTTGTAGTATCATCCCAGTCATATCTATTGCTCCTAAAGCTCCAGTTGCAGGGTGGGTTAAGGAGAAAGCATGGACTTTGGCACCAGACCGATTTACATTCAAATCCTCACTTTACTTACTACCTGGGTTTACATGAACTTGTCAAAACCTCTTGGGATTGTTTCCTCATCTATTAAATGGGCATCATAATACTTTAAAGTGTTGTTGGAAAATTTGGAGACAATCTAATGATTATCACAGGAAGAACTTGAATATAGTAGATGATCAATAATCATTAGGTATTATAATTAGCCAATGTTAAGATGATTGCTTTTCATTATTCTTACCATACACCAGTACAAGAAACTTACTACAAGAAATATAGGCATCTGACTAAACATACAGTTTTAATGGTGGTTGACAACATGGCTCAATTTATTACTTGAATACAATGCAGTACACATTTTTAAAGTGCCAATTATGGGAAAATCATTGTTTTTGTAGTGAGAGATACAAAAATGAACCCTGAATTCAAAAGTTGGTGGAATGATCAAGACATGCAGCTACTGAACTATTAACTGTTTTTCAATAGGACGACAGTTCATTTCTCTATAAAATCCTCTTTGAATTCTTTCTGTAGGACATGTTGATATATTAGTTATATTTCTTGATCATAGCTCCACTGAAAAACATTTCATAACTTGGTTAGGATTCAAATTTTTTTATATGATTTTCTTTTTGGAAGCTAGGTCTCTGGTTGAGAACTCATTTTAAAAATCTATCACATATTCTTATCTAAAACTGAGATATCTCTTTCTTGATACTATTTCTAAATGAAAGCATGAAGATATTGAACCTAGCCTGGTGCTACAGGAAGAGAAGAACCACAGGAGGTATGAATAAAAATGAGAAAAAGACAAAGAGATAAGACCTTAAAATGTCAAGAAATAAGAAGGGAATAAAAGGAGCAGCTTTAGAAAGAAAATGATGCAAAAACTGAAAAAATATATAAGGGAAAAATGAAAGGCAAAAGAAAAGTTAAGTAAAGAGAAAAGCAGGTGAAAAGGGAATTTATGTCAGAATATGTGGGCACGTTGTAAGATCTTTGTCTTACTTTTGGTCTGAAAGAGGATTTTCTTGCTTGAAAAAGTATTTTTAATCCATGACATTTGTTTCTTACTTATATCTCTTAGAACATTTGAGAATCCTGGCCACTGATATATAAATCTATAGAATCAAACAAATTTTATGAAATTCTTGCTATTTTTAGAGATCTGCTGTTTGATCTCCACTGAATATAATATCAGCAGTAGATTTCATTAACGAACACTGCCATTCACAAAACATTTCCCTCTTCCTGTGGGGCAAAATTAAAATTTTATTTAGTTAAATGAGAACACCAGGAATCACTGCTGCTACATTTGATAAATGTGAGATTGTTCTAATGATAAAATACTTTCTAGGTCTCTTTATAAACAGCGGGATCTCATCCTGGAAACTCTAAGCTCTCACTGATATCCAAAATAATAAGCACAATCGCAGGATTGGAGACCATTTTTCTCAGCATGGAGATGTACCCTTATTTCTCATCTCATGTTTTAAAGTAACATTTGGAGGTTTTCATTTTGAGGCATAGATTTGGAGGTTTTCATTTTGAGGCATAAACAACAAGTGTAGCACATCGTTGTTTTGACCACAGTAGAGTTGTGGGTGTTTGTTTGTTTGTTTGTTTATGCAATTTGTTCCATCTTTTATTTTCTAAACAAGATTCTAAAAAATTTTGTGGGAAGTTTTCAAGGGAATTATCTTACATCTTAGCATTGTGTGGCATTTACATTTGTATAAGCCTACTATGACTCTAAACAGAAATCTCCAGTGAGTCAAAGAATGGGGTTTATTTTACAATGCATTTATCAATAAAATAACTGCAAAATAAGTTTCCTTTCAGAGTTTTGAAATGACAACAACATCCTATTTGTCATGAACGTGTCTGGCTGGTTAAAAACAGAAAATTATTATGTGTCTTCAAGATACTTTTGTAAAAATATTTTTTATTTGTATTTATTAATAAAAACCCAAAGTTAGAATACAATAATGTTTTTTCCACGACCATTATTTTGTTCTAGAAAATGCATAGGATTAAAACAAATTTTTCTTTCTTCTCCTTAGAATATCTGCTTTCCTTGATATTAATCTGATCACAAACAAAGCTATGAGACACTAAATCTACTTCTTAGCACCAAAGTTACAACACAGAAAATAATCAAGAGATCTTCAAATCAAGTTTTACTTCGACTATCGTAGGAGAAATATTAGAATCAATCTGCAAGTCTCTAGTAGTTATTTTAAGAGTCCTAAAGAATCATTTGATACTTCTTTTATTCATAAAGATTGGAAAGAAAATGATAGGGTAAAAAGTTCTAAGCCAACAGGAAGCTCTTAGAAGTCAAGTGTTGTTATTGTAGCATTATCGTCAGTCTGAGTCATTGTAGTAGTAATAGTTGAAATTGTTTATAATCAAAGAGAAGAATAGAAGGCCCACATTATAGAATATTTTGTTGGGGCTCCTTGGGACTTTTTATATGGAAGATATGTATTATATAAAATATACTAGTGAAATTGGTTTCTCACCCTTGGCACTATGATTTTTTAAGACCTGTTAGCATATTTATTATTTTAAAAAAGTAATTGACTCCTAAGAAAGTAACAGATTTTGTTCAATAATTCTTTTGAGTATTAATATTCTGGTTAAACCAAAAATCTTCATAGTTCAGTCCCATTAACAAAGACTTCCCTTTAAAATGAAAATTATATGTCAACTCTAAATTAAGAACTTCTCTAGATTCAAACTCTGAATGGATTGTGTGACGGAGAATAGAATATGGACTCCTTAATCTCTATTCTTTTCCTTGTCTATTCTAATTTACTTGGTTGTATCACATTCCTAATTTCCCTCAAATGTTAGGGAAGACAGGAAATATGGTACAAGTTAGGGAAGGAACAAGTGCAGACATCTCATATGGAGCCCATAGAATGGATGAAAAAATTAGAGCACAATTTTTATTTAAAATCAGTTTGAGGCCGGGCGCGGTGGCTCAAGCCTGTAATCCCAGCACTTTGGGAGGCCGAGACGGGCGGATCACAAGGTCAGGAGATCGAGACCATCCTGGCTAACACGGCGAAACCCCGTCTCTACTAAAAACACAAAAAATTAGCCGGGCGAGGTGGCGGCGCCTGTGGTCCCAGCTACTCGGGAGGCTGAGGCAGGAGAATGGCAGGAACCCGGGAGGCGGAGCTTGCAGTGAGCTGAGATCTGGCCACTGCACTCCAGCCTGGGCGACAGAGCGAGACTCCGTCAAAAAAAATAAAATAAAATAAAATAAAATAAAATAAAATAAAATAAAATAAAATAAAATCAGTTTGGCTCCAAAAAGGAAAGGGTTAAGCTGAGAAGGGATACGTCTTGGCATGTGAGACACGTTTGTTTGGATTTGCTGGTCATAAAGCATTTCCCTTAGTTGGTCCAGATGCAGTTATTTATTTCTCACAGGTTATTCTGCTATGGACTTGGTCAGTGCCCTTATAGAAATGCTAAGATTTTGGGGTGAGGCAAATGATATCCTCTCTACAAGGTCTTTATTGGTAGCAGTCTGTGGCTACCACAATGATTTCTTTTCTAACCTGCTTTCCTTATCTTTGGGTTTTGGAATGCTGCTCTGTATACTTGGTTACCAAGCTGATGTGTGTCTCTAGCCTGGGTGCTTGCTTCTCCGTTAATACTGCTTATCTGTTTTATTCCACAACCTTACCTTAAACTGTGATACAGTTGTGTCCTAATTCCTGATGTGGTTTTTTGATACTTTATTCTTTTCTCCACATATAACATACCTAGCTCTTGAGTGCCTGGGTTCTACCTTAACTAATAAATTGCAAGTATTATTCCACTCTGATATTCTGTCTCAAGCTCTAGCTCTTACCATGTGTTACTTGGTCTCTGTTCCTAACCTTCTCTCTGAGCTCTGTTTGCCTCCCAGAATTTCAGAACAAACACTTACGAATACGTATGGAAAGGACTTCTGGGTTCCATAACAATACTGATTTCCTCCTTATCAAGAAGCCCTGAACAAGTATTTCTTTGCCTTGTAACTGGTTGAAGTCTGACTGTCAATACAATTATATTTATTATAAAAGATAAGTCCCAAAGGGTGCATGTTTGGGTTTGAGGCTAGAGTCTTCTATTTTGTTTCTTCTAATTAATAAAACTTTGCTTTAGACTTGGTGTGTGGGAACTGCGCTGAGTCTGAGGAAAAGCTGATAAATCTCTGAAAAAAAATTGTGTTATAATTTTGTATAGTAGTGATATTGCTGCAGAAAAACAGGTGCCAACCAAAAAGCCTAGCTTTGAAGGAAAGCTTCATAGTTGAGTTATGAGACAGCTGGGGAGCCGCAAAATAGATATGGATCCATAAGCCCCGCAGGAAAAACAACTTTAATCAGGGCCTGACACATTTGGTGATTGTAACGAAGTCTCTTGGTATGTGTAAGCCCTGGATCAAATGGCACCAATTGGCTATTGACAAGCGTTCCATTAGTGCAAAACTGGATGAAAAACTGGCTGTTGCCGTGCACAGACTTCAATAATGAGAAATGAGGTTCTTGTAAGGAAAGGGACTTGGTTTGTTTTCAAAAAACGTATGTGCACTGGCCCAGGTGATACCTCTGGTGGACTGAAATTCCTCTAAGCTCAACCTTCAGATACTATAGTGGCATTTAGTGCAATCTTTCCAAGTCTCTCCAAGTGACAGACCTCTTTGACACCTTAAATTGATTCCATGGTTCTGAATACCAGTAGCTAATGCTGGCAGTTTGACCCAGGAGCAGGGAGCGTCGTCCTGCCCTGAGAGCCCCTCAAATGGATTTTACAAGGGAGTGGTGCATACTATGCTTGTAGGTGCAGCGAAGCGTGTTTCTAGCACTTTTCACAGATCATAAATTAATTTGAAATGAACTTCTCTCCTCCCAGAAAACATAATATCAGAGAAGGACTGTCATCATGGTTTTTCAGTAGCATAGTGCCTGAGGGGGGAAAAATCATTTTCTCCTGCATTTGTTGACTGGACGTGTGATTGGTGCCAAATGCTAGGCTGCCACAAATGCGTGGTGTGTGTGTCCAATTCAAAATAATTTTCAGTTTGGAGTAGATTCTCCACACCGTCAGCCCTGAAACTGAAAGACTGGAAAGAGCTATGCATATTTTTTTCTAAAGATAGGTGTTATGTAAAGCCCCAAACTGATGTGTCAGGGAGCCCAGATGTCCTGTCCTCACTGTTTCTGTATTGTAAATATAAGTGACTATTCTTGGTAGTTATCTGGGAAAGATAAGAAGTAGCTGGTAGGACATGCAGTCTTATTTTATAATTATGTGTGGGCATTTGGTGAACAATTATAAAATAATACAATTTCTTCTCTAGTAGTAATGCTGCAAGGTAGAAGGCATAAAACTAATTTTGTTATTCAGAACTTAAAATTCACTGTTTCTTTCACTTATGTGTAGCACCTGCTATTTTATATACAATAAAATTTTACAGAATTGATTATATTAAACTTGGTTAATATCTTTAGTTTAGTTTCATATTTTCTTTTCCTTAGTATATGGTAGGACCCATAGAAAACATATTTGATTAATTGTACTATGAAACATATTTGATTAATTGAAAGTGACTGTGAGTTAAAGAGAATAGGAAATATTGAGGTGGAAGAGAAGGGAGAAAGGAAAACAAAAGGGAGAAGATGTGTGTTAGTAGGCAAGTATCCAGGTATTCAATATCAACTACCTTTTTAGTGGCCTTTTCTCCTGCCCAGATTTTCTCTTGATCTCTAGAACTTAACATCTAATTGTCCATGGACTACTCTTGTAGTATGTTCCACACGTGCCTCAAATTCAATGTCCAGACTGAACTATTCGTTTTCCTCCAAATGTGTCATCCTTACTTAGTTCCTGTCTTGAGGAATGGCGCTACCATTCTCCCCGGGAGTCATCTCAGATGACTTTACCCACCTTCTTTCTCTCTTAATAGTGATAAGCAGTTGTAGAGTTCATCTCCAAAATTCCCTGCACGTTTATAGCCAAGTTTCCTGCCTTAGCAGTTCTCATTGGATTACTAGGTGAATGTACTCAATGACTCCACCACCCCACGACTTTAATTTATCCTTCACCCTGCAGCCATAGCTTTTTAAATGCAAATTTGATTTCATCACTTCGCTGATTAAAATTCTTTCACAGTCCTTTTTGCCCACAGGATAAATTTAGCACCCAAAATTCTTTATGATCTAGCTGTGCATGCTTCTCTAATCTGATTTCCTAACACTACAATCTGGGGTGTATTTATTATATGAAAAGCAGTTTTCAATAAATACGGTGCTGTTTTATATGTCCATGTCATTTCATATTTGATTTTCATTGTTGGGAACACCTTTTTGTGTTTTGTGTTTGGTACTTGGTTGGGGATTGCACAGTTATCCACAGTGAACTAACATTTCTTCATCTGTGAAGCCCCTCCTGGACTTACTAGTTTAAGTTATGCTTTTACTCTACCCCTCCTAGTATCATGTGCGTAATCTTAACATTGTGTCCATCCATGTTAGTTTAATTGCTGTTTTTTCTGTGTCCCTCATTTATTCTGAGCTCTTTAGGGCCCAGAACAGTGCTTTTAACATTTTTGAGGCTCTGGTGCGTATAGTTTCTGGTATATGATGAATACTTAATGTATATTTATTGAATGAATATACAAATGCCATGATAAAAGCACAACTTCATTGGGATGATGGATGAAGAACTCCCAGTTTGGAGAGAACATGTCTATTGTTTGGGGGCATTTGGCAATGCATAGACTTAAGAGCTGAAAGAAGATTTGATCTTCATTCACATTTGATTTGCACTTCTGGGCATATTCATCTTGAAGAAGCCCATAGCAATTGGAGACTACTGGAATGGAATATAGAAAAAGTAACACTCACATGAAACACTGAAGAGAGGTTTTATTTTGTTCTTTCAGTCTTTGATGTGTTGATACACTTAAATTTCCCTCTCTCTTTTCCTTTCTGCCTTCTTCCCTCTCCCCCACCCTCTATAGCTTCTTCCAAAAGAAGTGTAAAATAGTTGTATTAGAACATATAGGTTTATTTTTAAATTATTTATATATAAATATATGAATAAATACATATTTAGTCTTAGATGACTCTTAATATGTATGTATATTATATATATATAAAATTTTTTAAAAATTAGAATATATTGCATTTCTTTTTAATTACAGTATAATTCTATGCTGATGTTGATAAGGATTAGAAAAGGAGTCTGAGACTGGAGAAGGAGAAAGGATGTCACGTAATGGCAAAGCCAGAATATGTATCTTGAGAGCCAGTCTTAGAGGAAGTGTATGAAGCAGAGGTAAAGTGCATGGGGGAGGCAGAATGCATAAATGCAAGGGCAGAAAGAGCCAGGGCTGAGTGGTACACAGGGTTCCTATGTGTTCAGCCTGGAAATACCATGGACAGAGCTAAGACTGGCTTCCTTTGTGGATTAGGGAACACTGTGAAAAAACTACCATTGGGTACACATGGGGAATGTCTTTTTAGCCATAACGAACTAATTATTAACATAAGAATTCCCAAAAGCTTTTTCACCTATGCTCTGCTGATATTCTAGAGCTCTAGTAGCACTGACAATGGGCGGTCAACATGCTAGATATCCCTTCTCTTGTAAACTCAACTTCTTGGGTGCTCTCTTAAATTGGAGAGAATGCATCTAGGGAAGAAAATGTATCCAATACCTTCTGTGATGCCGGGTTCATGAAAAGCCAACTGACACTGCTAGGGATTTGAAAGCATGTATGGCCTGGGTAAAGGGCTGAGTAGGATATCATTTGTAGGGTGCTTCTTACTTTGGTGTGTAAAAGGAAGTTGTTATATTAAGATTGCTTTCAAGATGTGGCTAAAAAGCAATGTATGTGCTTCAGGCAGGAAAAACAACCAATTCCTATTTCTACCCACTAGCCCAGGCACTTTAATTTACTCCTCCTAACTGCGCTCTGGTATTAGTTTATCATCCTGATTTTACAATAGGAGAAGTTGGACTTCGCAGATAGTCAGTGGCAGAGCTGGGTTCAACCCTGGGTCTGGCTGACTTGAATCCTGTTCACATTCTTTTCTCCACTCTGCCTATTTGCCATCACATCTTGGCTGGCAGCAGGAGAGTCAAACCTGACAGCGACCGTGAAAAGCCTGGAGTTTTCAGCCTGCTAGGCAAGCGACAGTGCCATAGAGGTAAGTCCCTGTGAGCTCTGTCATTTATTTCTGTCTACTTTAAATCTCTTATCTGTAAGGCGAAAAGCATTTACAAAGCTTTCAGGAAAATGCTTTGTGATTACCAGCACTAGCCGAGCAATAGCTTGCCTGTTTTTCACAGATAGCTGCAAAATATGTCTTTTAGGGAGAATTATCTGCTTTCTTCCACTTAGATTCACATACAAACACACTGATGAAGAAATATGTTTTGGATTCCCATAGTCCTAGGTGTGAGCAGATAGTTGCTTTCTTTTTTTTTTTTTTTTTTTTTTTTTTTTTTTTTTTTTGAGATGGAGTCTCGCTTTGTCACCCAGGCTGGAGTGCAGTGGCATGATCTCGGCTCACTGCAACCTTGGTCTCCTGGGTTCAAGCAGTTCTTCTACCTCAGCCTCCCGAGTAGCTGGGATTACAGGTGCCTGCCACCATGCCCAGCTAATTCATGTATTTTTAGTAGAGACAGGGTTTCACCACATTGGCCAGGCTGGTCTAGAACTCCTGACCTCGTGATCAGCCCGCCTTGGCCTCCCAAAGTTTTGGATTTATAGTCATGAGCCACTGCGCCTGGCAAGCAGATAGTTTCTATTCCAGGTTACACTGAGTCAGGTGAAAAAAGCAAGTAAACACTGAAAAACAAAGTAAATATTCAGTTGTAAATAAGCAAAATCCCCAAACCTACCCCTGGTGGTAAATTTCTGCCTTATGGTAATTGTTGTTAAGCCTAAGAATCCCAAGATGTAATTCCATTGGTGTGAAATATCAGGTGGTCTCTACTAGTGAGACAAATATTTTTTAAGACTTTGAGAAAAGAAGAAGGAAAGAGCTAATAGCTCCTTCTAACTAAAACAAAACAAAACAAAACAAAAAACCTGACACTCCACATTGTGTACGTATTTCAAAACAACGTGCCTTACATGATAAATGATATAGGTTTTATCAATTGAAATAAATAAACAAAAACAAAAACAAAAATGACTAAAAGCATACCTAGCCCCTCTTTTTAGGGTCTACTTGGATGATATTTTTGTCTTTGAAGAGAGAAAGAAGATGTTCGAATTGGCACCTCCTTTGGCCTGATGAGAGCTTAATCTTTAGTGTCCTTTGCACTTTCTCCATGCAGACTTCAGCTATGGGAGTAATTCTTAACAAATTGTACAGTTGACCTTCTATAAGCCGCTCTTCCTGTATGATTAAAAGATTTAGTGTTGCATGAGAATGTGATGATTCACGAAGCTCTAGACACCTTAGACTCCTTGCTCTAATATAAGTTGTTGAAAGATAGACCCAAGATCCTTGCTGCATTCTCCGGGTGGACTGGGAGCCTTCAGACCTGGAGCCCAGGCCTTGCTGCAGCTGCTGTGCTTCTACTCCTCCCGCCTAGGCTTCCAGAGTCAGGGAATTCCCGAGAGAGAGGAAATTCTGAGTCCTCAACAAAGAGCCAGTTTTTGTATAGTCCCACTGAAAAACTGAATATAACCTTTAAAGGGTAGAGAATCTCTTATTCTGAGATTAAAGAAAAATAATACTCAAAGCCAACTGATTCTAGTTGAAATAGCTCTTCCTTACGAGGTGCATAGTCCTGGCTGGAAAAAGGCTTTAATAAGCCAGGCATGGTAGGGTGACTGCTTTGCTCCACTTTGCTTTGCTGTTGAAACATTAAGCATAATCTGATGTGTCAATAGAGTCACCTCAGGTACTCAGAATCATTTTAATTCCTCTTACCGTCAAAACATAGTGTCAATACTGACACGAATTGGCATTAAAAATATACGCAAAATCACCTGGAGAACAGCACTTTTTACTGATAGGAGGTCTCTTTAAAAGCAGTGTCTGTCAAAGATTCAATTTGAACTCTTTTTTGGCTTTGAATTTTACAGAGCAGCCAAAAAACAAAAAAAAAACAAAAACAAATCCTGACCTGCTTTGCATCATTCAAACCTATCTGTGGAGGAAAGAAGCTTTTCCTTTTTATCTGACCCCATGGGAGATGCTGTCCATTCCCAGCGTTGCCTGAGACGGATGTGCAAGATGGCACATAAGTGGATGACATCACTCATGACTCATGATTAAATACTTCCCTGGGACTCACAAGATGTGCTCGGAAGAAAATGGGAAGAAGGAGTGGGTGATGCTGAGAACATTCTTATACATTCAACCTGGGTGCATATTTTTACTACTCTAGGTAGATTTCAGGAGAGAATATGAGTGTACAAAATGAAATAATATAGATGTAAAAGCCTTAAATTTGCAATCTACTCATCTGACAAAGGGCTAATATCCAGAACCTACAAACAACTCAAACAAATTTACAAGAAAAAAACAAACAACCCCATCAAAAAGTGGGCAAAGGATATGAA